>NW_024630390.1:0-1505 GCF_008729295.1 Plectropomus leopardus
TAGTATGGCAAAAATGTCAAAATAAGACATGTCTCAAAAACAGCTGAAAACACATCAAAACAGCATGAAATAACGTGCCAAGACACGCCATAGCATAGATTTGAACAAAAATGGCCAAAAACACATAAATAATGCATGTTGAAAAGATGACCAAAAAGGCAAGGCTATAGTATGGCAAAAATGTCAAAATAAGACATGTTCCAAAAAATGCTGAAAATACCTCAAAACAGCATGAAATAACGTGCCAAGACACGGCATAGCATAGATTTTAACAAAAACGGCCAAAAAGTAACAAAAGAATGCATGTTGAAAAAATGACCAAAAAGGCAAGGCTATAGTATGGCAAAAGTGTCAAAATAACACATGTCTCAAAAACAGCTGAAAACACATAAAAACAGCATAAAATAACGTGCCAAGACACGCCATAGCATAGATTTTTGCAAAAACGGCCAAAAACACCAAAATAATGCATGTTGAAAAGATGACCAAAAAGGCAAGGCTATAGTATGGCAAAAATGTCAAAATAAGACATGTCTCAAAAACAGCTGAAAACACATCAAAACAGCATGAAATAACGTGCCAAGACACGCCATAGTATAGATTTTTGCAAAAACGGCCAAAAACACCCAAATAATGCATGTTGAAAAGATGACAGAAAAGGCAAGGCTATAGTATGGCAAAAATGTCAAAATAAGACATGTCTCAAAAACAGCTGAAAATACCTCAAAACAGCATGAGATAACGTGCCAAGACACGCCATAGCATAGATTTTAACAAAAACAGCCAAAAACACCAAAATAATGCATGTTGAAAAGATGACCAAAAAGGCAAGGCTGTAGTATGGCAAAAATGTCAAAATAAGACATGTCTCAAAAACAGCTGAAAACACATCAAAACAGCATGAAATAACGTGCCAAGACACGCCATAGCATAGATTTTTGCAAAAAACGGCCAAAAACACCAAAATAATGCATGTTGAAAAGATGACCAAAAAGGCAAGGCTGTAGTATGGCAAAAATGTCAAAATAAGACATGTCTCAAAAACAGCTGAAAACACATCAAAACAGCATGAAATAACGTGCCAAGACACGCCATAGCATAGATTTGAACAAAAATGGCCAAAAACACATAAATAATGCATGTTGAAAAGATGACCAAAAAGGCAAGGCTATAGTATGGCAAAAATGTCAAAATAAGACATGTTCCAAAAAATGCTGAAAATACCTCAAAACAGCATGAAATAACGTGCCAAGACACGGCATAGCATAGATTTTAACAAAAACGGCCAAAAAGTAACAAAAGAATGCATGTTGAAAAAATGACCAAAAAGGCAAGGCTATAGTATGGCAAAAGTGTCAAAATAACACATGTCTCAAAAACAGCTGAAAACACATAAAAACAGCATAAAATAACGTGCCAAGACACGCCATAGCATAGATTTTTGCAAAAACGGCCAAAAACACCAAAATAATGCATGTTGAAAAGATGACCAAAAAGGCAAGGCT
>NW_024630391.1:0-5782 GCF_008729295.1 Plectropomus leopardus
GCTTAAAGCTCTCACTGATGGCTCAATCAAAACAGTCTTTATGAACCTTCAACAGTAATTCACACAACACATATCATATTTGTTAAAGCTTTTACATTTTCTGCTCCAGACAAAGAAGATCCCCTGCAGTGCGCTGAGCTATGTTTCATTGAAATAGATAATAATAGTATTAAATAGAAATGGAGATAATAGAATGTATTGTATGAGAGCCGCCGTGGCTGCAGAGACTGAAAAAAAGGAACAAAATCCAAGAAACAATACTGAACCACGGATGCAAGACTTCCGCTGTCCAAACCGGCTGTTGTCCTGTTGGCTCTGCGTCTCTTCATGAAGGGGGTAGAGTTATGCAACCATACAGCTATTTTAGACTTTTCAGACATTATTGGACTGAACAGATCAAATTGTGACGATAAAAAGAGTCATTTCAGGGGGTTTGTATTAACCAATTTTACAGACGCTCCTTTCCAACAATTGTGTCCAGGACGCCAAAATCTCTTCACAGCCTGGCTCCGTTTCTCGGGGCTCATACTGGACACGCTGACTGTTAAGTGATTTCTGGGAAGTGAAGCACAGAAACACCGCAGCACGAGTGCTAGAACCAGAGAGAGAGACAATAAGGATCTTGCATTTTAAGTATAATTTCTCTAAAGCTGACATCCATGAACCGTGTTTTGCATGTCTTTGTGAACCATTTGCCACGTGTGCACCGAGCTTGGTGCCATCAGCTCCCATTTACTTCCACTCTTTACCCACTAACTAAAGAGAGAAGAATATATTCATAGTAGGCACTAATATCGTGTGGTCTTCTTTTAACATTTGAAGTGCACTCAGTGGCCAGCTCTGCTTTCACTAATGCTGTTTTATATAAAACCAATCTCTATGAAAGCCCCGCGCCTCCCACACACGAGCAGTGCTGACCTCCTCTCATGCTGCACGCTGAAAGCGCTCTCCTCACTTTTTTCTTGCTACATCGGTTTCCATCTCCTTCACACATAATCACATACATACTGTCGCACGACTGCATCGCTGCTGCGTGTCCACGCTGGCCGGAGTAAACAAAAGAGTCACAGTTTCCAGGCTGCCAAAAGCTCTGTCACACGTCAAACTCTCCCACCAGCTTAGATTCATCTCCTCTCAATTTAAAAGTAGCTTTCTGGGGTCTTTAACCGCCCTGTGTGTGATTTACAGTGACCCGATGAGAGTGCCGGTATTGAATAATGGCGCTGGAGTGACAGGTAAACCTCGGGCCATTTGGCGCGGTGGCTGGAGCCTGGTACAGACAGTTTGCAGGGAGCGGGGAGGTAATAGCTCCCCTTTTGGCCTTTTTTTTTTACTGTCAACTTAAGTGAGGAAAGGCAGGCCGACACTCGGATGACACACGTGGCGTGTACTCTCTCAAACACACACACACATCTTCCCTTGCCTTGTATTGTGGCTGTGTTGGGGCAGGTTCTGCATGACACGGTCATCAGCGAGGAGAGATAAGAGCCAGCACATCTTGAAACGAAGCTAAACTAAGGCTGAACTACAAGTGGATCATGTGATTATATTGACTTTGATTATATTTTTTTTATTAATAACACGTACAAATAGGTGTAGTGTTATTTGTTAAATACCCAGCCAAGTCACCAGAAGAAAATGTTAATGAAACATTACATTTGCATGTTTATTATATATAGCGGATGGTCTGTCACAGAAACGAGACACCTGCCAAGCTGCAGTCATTGCTGTGTTTCCGGCTGCTTTTTAGGCACCAAACGTATGTGAGATTGCACTATGAAAAGTAAATGTTTTTTACAAGGACAAAACATGGATTGTTCCTTGCCAAACTTGAGTATTTTAAATCGAAACCTGATCTTTTTCTAACCATAATCAGGTGATTTTTGTGTCAAAACGTAACCACGTGTTAACCATGGCAGTGCTGAAATGTAAAGTTTAACTTCATAATAACTTGCAACATATTTTTGGCTTGGTTTGGTGCACACATGATGAGTAATGTTGTGGCTTGTTTTGAGGGTTATGCAACTACCTTTGGTGGCAAGTTTACATGCATTAGTCAACTACAACCCTAAAATGAAAGAATGTTTTGCTGCCGTTTCATTTTGAGGACATTGCCTTTGTACATGGGGGAGCACGCTCTATCCCATGAGCCACCTGACACCTCATTTTTCTCTTTTCTAACATTTAATAGATTCATTAATAAATCAACAATTGTCTAAATAGTTGGCAATTAAATCCAATTTTTTTTTGCAGAGGGGGCTGTGTCAGAATCTGACCATCAATGAAATTATAGCCGTGAAATTCTTCCAGGTGGCTCCTTAAATCATCACGTCGCTGACGCGTCTGATATATAAATCAGCCCAAATGTATCATTTCACCAACAGTGACAGAGCCCAAGTGTTCGCTGTGGTCAGTATTGTGCTCGTCTTCGTCAAATAAAGAACTTGTAAAGGAGTGTGCAATGCTCTCCCAAAGCTGCTCATCTGCTCAAGTACTCAAGCCCGTCTCTCCCCTGCAGGAAGGCTAATGACAGACATGTAAGTAGGCAGCGTGACCTGTTCTGCTGCACATGGAGTTTATTTGCTGTGGTTTTAGCTGCAGCTTCTACGCGCAGCCCCCGGGGCGCAAATACGTCCGCCTTGCTCCAGCCCAGGGAGCAGCAATCTGACAAGCAGCGCAGACCTAATCCAGGCCAGGTCTGGGGCTGTGTTTGGTATGCATCCCTTAGGTATGGAATAAATACAAGGCCGGTAAGCAGATCTGCTTGCCTGGACGACCGCAGGGGAGTGTAGGGCTTTCCAACCTTGCGCTACATGCCTTGACGGGATGTCTCTCATCCATATATGTAACCTCATAACATTTTGGGCTTTTCACAAACAAGAAGGGCTTTGATCTCCTGTGGAAAGTAATGCAGTTTTAATGTCCAACTTCAAGGGCCATTAGCTGCATTTTTATCAGTTAGCGTCGAGGCTGCTTGGCAAATTTCTGAATGTCAAGTCAGGGGGTGTTGCTCGCCTAGAGGTTAGAGGAGCGCGTTGATGATTGGAGGGTTGTCAGGTTGAGTTCCTCGCTGGGAGAATGTGGGTGGGGAAAGTGGATGAGTAACTCTTTTTCCTCCTACTTCAGCTGAGATACCTTTTAGCAAGGCACCAAACCCCCCTCCCTGCCGAGGCCTCGGTGGGTAAAAGCAGGAAAATGAGATTATACAAGAAGCTTTTAAAAGATAGAAATATGGTGCAGTGGATAACAGAAGTGTTCATTAATACTTTCTGGATAAATTAGGGTTCTTAAAAAGTCTGTTTTTTCTATCCTTTTTTACTTTTTTATATCCCTATCCCTTTACAGCAGTGGTTCCCAACTGGTGGGTCGCAGTCCAAAAAATTGGTCATGGGTCCATTCTGAATGGACTGCAGGTGACTTATGAACATGTCAAGGTTGTAAAAAAAACACTTTCTTATGAATTAAGGTGAATTTCTGGCAAGGGGCTTTTATTTCTGTTTATTCTTGGTTTATTTCTTTCAAGATTCAAGATTCAAAAACCAGAATATTGCCTTCGGTAGGAGGCGCCAGTAATATGAAAAAGCAGTCACACCCATGAGACTCATAGATAAAATCACAAAAGGTGACTTCTCTAGAATAATAAAAACATGTTTGCAAAGCTACAAAAAAAAAAGCAATGACTGTCTTGTTGTGTTTAAAAAGTGTATTTCGGTGTTCTCAGCCAACGTGTTGTCAAATAAAACTAAATATAGGGGTAAATTAAAATGTGTGGACCTTGAACAAATGACAAGGGAAAAATCTGGTCCAGTTGGGAACCAGAGCTTTAAAAGTGTCCCCTCCCTCCCTCCTTTTAGCTGCCACAGGTAGAGCACACCAGGTGTACCTGTTTAAACTTGCTGTGTAATTTGTGGATTAGCAGATGCCTCTAATGGCTAAAATCATCAGAGCTTTCCCTCGCACCACAGAGAGGAAAGACATGGACGAAAAAAAAAAACAAAACACTGAAGCAGAGAAGTAAGAGTCAAGGAAAATAGGTGAAAACTAGGTTTGGGCGGTATAATATTTCATGCTTTCATACCTTTCTGAAATTTCCCCAGTGTGCACTACTTTCAGCTTTACACAATGAAAAAAAATCCACAAAATGTTAAGAAAAGTAATATTTTCACACTTATTTTCCATATTAAGCAGAGAAATACAACTGCACGCCTTTTCCATCGTTCACACTCACCATAAAATACATAAAATGAACCCAAACAGTTTTGATTTCTTGGTTGTTAGTAATCTAGTTAATAAGTCCACTGTTCCAACAACCATCAGCTTTGGTTTGGTGAAAATAAATCCTTAATTCACCAAGATAGATGGAAAAAATACACGCCGTTATTCTCCGCGGTCTCTCTCTCTGCCGGCTGGCCGCCGGCTGTTTACAGTCCTGTAACTTCTCCCTCCACCACTAGGTGTCGCTGTCTGTTCCACCAGGACAGACCGGAGACTAAACTCTGGTGGTGCCTGCTGTGCAATACAATAAGTTTAATAGAAAGAGGCGCGACTGTATTCATGACTGTATTGTAAAACATACCTTTCTAAATATCCTGGTATACCATAATACCGTGATACTGCCCAAGCCTATTGACAAAGATGACTGTAATATTTATTGGATGAATCTTGAGGCGTAGACACATATCATGTGTATAAAACATTAGGAGCATTTCTTCGATGCCGTGCTTTTTGTTCCAACATCTCAAATTTCCGAATCCCTGAAAGTCAGAAAAAAAGACTAAAAATACAAACAAAAAACCTACACGTACTGAAGTTTGTATTGGTTTTACACAAGGGCTGGCATTTGTGATTGCACCAATACAATAGTTTTGAGTGTTTAAGTAGTATTTTTTCCGACAAAACCAAAAGAGATTGCTGTTAGGTCCACAAAAAAATGTTTTTGGAATAACTGATTCTAAAATTGACAAACTTTTGACTTAAATCTTTCCAATAAAATAAGTGAACTAGATAATAAATCTAAACCAGACATTCGGTGTCTGTTTTTTAACACTTATAAGTTCTCAATACTCTGTGCCGTGGACACATGTGCGTCAGTGTTGAGGTTTGATACCCAACCTGGGGTACACGTATTCCTAAAGATAACACAGATTTCGTTTTTGTCATGTGTGAAGTCCCCCTCCTCCTGAGAAACACTCGACACAGACACTGACACATTCCTGACGGCACAAGGCATAACTTGTTATGGAGGCTGTTCACAGAGCTGTGTTAAGGTGAATCCAGACACACACACTGGGCTGTGTGCACCAAGAGGGGCAACGTTGATTTAGGGCATTACTCAGACAGAGAGCGAGAGGGAGAGAGAGCGAGGGGGAGAGAGGGAGAGTCTCCCCTGACTGCATTAGGAGAGCCTCCAGCCTTTGTGATTCCTTTTGATCAAATCTCTGTGAAAGATGAGTGTCATGCCCTCTTCCAGCCAGCTGTGAGGGGACTGCCCTGTGACTCTGAGGGGGTAGATGTGTGTGTGTGTGTGTGGGTGTGTGTGTGTGTGTGTGTGTGCGTGCGTGCGTGCATGCATGTGCGTGTGTGTGTGTGTCTGAGCATGCACACCTCTATCTGTGCGTGCATGTGTTGTGCGCGCAGGCTAAGGGAGGGAGCAGGCAGCTCCTGAGGTGAGAATGCCGAGTGGGAGGATCTCATTCCAATCCCCTGTGCCCAGTTTCAACACACACACACTCAGACACACACACTGAACATCTTGAGTAGTTTAGAGCCAGTCCACGGCAAC
>NW_024630392.1:0-2464 GCF_008729295.1 Plectropomus leopardus
GACCTCACAGGCACAGGTGCACAGTTTTCATGTGTTCTCTCTCTCTCCAGTAAGAACTGTGGGAACCAGTCTTCATGGCGGCGCCGGTAAACATCCAGGCTCCCAGTAAGACCTGGGAGCTGAGTCTGTATGAGCTTCACAGGAGCCCTCAGGTAGGTGTGTGTGTGTGTGTGTGTGTGTGTGTGTGTGTACCGATGTTTATTAATCAGCTGTTACAATTTAGAAATTGATAAAAGTTTAACAGAGATGGCAAGCACATGATCGAACAGTGGATACACCATGGAGTTTGAAAGCCGGAGAGACAGATTTTTTTTACTTGAAATATCTCCAAAAATGTTGAAATTAAAAATAAGAAACTCATCAAGATTTTTTTTCCAAGGAAAAGTGAGTTTGGAGGGTATTTTCTCTAAATGTCATGTCCGCGTGCTGGAGCGGGCTGTCAGATATGTGCCCGCTGGAGTGGGCTGTTGGACATGTCCATGCGCTGGAGCGGACTGTCGCACATTTCTGCACAGGAGCGGGCTGTCGGACATGTGCGCGCCCTGGAGCGGGCTGTTGAACATCTGACTGAACGTGAAACTAACACAAAGTAGTCTGTAGAAGTCTAAAGAAGTCACTTTCCACCTCTGCAGATGTGTCTGTTCCAGACACTTTGGTGCTTTTAGGAGAAGCTGCGCTCTGTTTGTCTGTCTCACTGCGCTGCTGTCGGACCATCAGCTGTTTAATCCGCCATGATGAAATGCTGTGGCTGTCAAACACTCAGCTGTTCTACGGTCAAAGTTGTTCACTGCATTTGGTTCGCAGTGGTGCTATTCTTATTATCATTGGCAGTTCATGTTGTCTGTCAAAACATGGTTTGCGTGCGTTCTATCAACTACATCTCATAATTCAATCAAGGAAACGTTATTTCTTGGTCTTTAAAATTTGTTTCAAAGACCTGAAAAAGTCATGGAAATTTATTGGTAAAAATGTGTGTGAACCCTGGAAAATGTGTGTGTGTGTGTGTGTGTGTGTGTGTGTGTGTGTGCGTGTGTGTGTGTGTGTGTGTATGCATGCATGTGTGCGTGTGTGTGTGTTTTCAGGAGGCGATCATGGATGGGACGGAGGTGGCGGTGTCTCCTCGCGCTCTGCACAGCGAGCTGATGTGTCCCATCTGTCTGGACATGCTGAAGAACACCATGACAACCAAAGAGTGTCTGCACCGCTTCTGCTCCGACTGCATCGTCACGGCGCTGCGATCAGGGTGAGCACGACACAGCAGCAACTCGCCCTCGTATTTTTTGGCATGAATTAGTTTGTTTAAATCACCAGAGTCACAGGTGACATGTCAGTGGGCTTGTTTTGTCCTTCTCCCTGTCCAGGAACAAAGAGTGTCCGACTTGTAGGAAGAAGCTGGTCTCCAGGCGTTCGCTGCGCCGAGACTCAAACTTCGACGCCCTGATCTCGAAGATCTACCCGAGTCGGGACGAGTACGAGGCTCATCAGCGCCGCGTCCTGGAGCGACTCAACAGGCTGCACAACAAGGAGGCGTTGAGCTCTAGCATCGAGGAGGGGCTCCGACAGCAGGCCCGCTACAGGTCCGAGAGGTGGGGGAGGAGACGGGGAGGCGGCTGCGGGGTCACCTGCAGATTCACGTACACATACTAACCACGACTTTGTGTTTCCTCCGCCCTGCAGGAACCACCGGGTGAAGAAGCCGACGCAGGAGAGCGACAACACCACCTTCAGCGGAGGTGAAGACAACGGCGACGCCCGCTCACACCTGTCTCATGACTCGGCCCCCTCACACACCCCTCACCCGCCAGGTCAGACCCCCTCAGAGGCCGGGCCGAGCCGCAAGCGACCGCGAGCGTCCGATGACGGCTCTGGGCCAGAGGCGGACAGCGGCAGCCCAACGCCTCCGCTGAGGCGCCACAAAGAGGGGCCGACCTCTGAGATCGAGCTGGTGTTCAGACCACATCCAGAGCTGGTCCAAGCTCAGGACTACAACCAGACCAGGTCAGACTGGATGCTGTCGCTTTCATGTTCCATGTCAGTTAACCCTTTAACACCTGAATCAGTTTTACTGTGCTTCATTCAGATGCCTTTCAAGAGCATTTAAAATAAATGTCCCACAAGTTGCAAAAAAATTGTGAAAGTTGACAAAGGGGATCTGAAATTAACTGGGGAGGATTTTTATAAATAAAAAAATAGGAAAAATGTCCAGAAAACTACACTTAGAATTCTCCTAATTATATATTTGAAATTATTTTGAAGTAAAAAAGAAAAAAATGAATTTAGATGTTTTTTAACACCTTCTTGAAGACTTTTTTGTTTTTACTTTTTTTTTTTTACAAGGAAATGAAAATTCTGAAAATTATTAGTCTGAAAATTAGCTGGGATGAATAATTATTATTGTTATGGATATCATCCAAAAATAGTAATAAATGTCCAGAAAATTATATTTATAATTTAAAATATAAAA
>NW_024630393.1:0-1643 GCF_008729295.1 Plectropomus leopardus
CTACACCTGAACCTACAACCACTACACCTGCACCGACAACTGCTACACAAACCACTTTGGCCCCAGATGTCACCTATACCCTCACAGCAGACTTAGCAGGAGAAACTTTTACACCTGCCCTCACTGATACAAACAGCCCTGAATTCAAAGAACTTGCAATCCGAGTAATAGATACGGTGAGTGCCTTTTTTAATACGTTATTCACAATGTCAATGGTGTGAACAAGCAATTCCAAATAAGGTTTTCATTAAAAGATGTAATTGTCAAGCTAAACATCCATTTCAATTACATTTGCATTTCTTTTTTACAGTGTGCTCTCATATACAGAAGGAAATATCCAAATCTGTTCCTTTTCTGCCTTGTGAAAAGTTTCAGGTAAAAACATTTTATGTTTTTTCTTGTTTCCTAACAGTGGCTCACTTTTTTTGTAGTAGTATTTTAGTTTAAAAATAGGTATCATGTAATATCAATAGTGTCGTGAAAATCACATATGATACAGATTTGACAAATTGATCTCATATAAGTATTTAACACTTTGTTTCATTATGACAGTGCCTTAATATCACGAACGGAGGGAGTTAGAGCAAATTTTCAAGTTGTCTTTAATTCTACAAGTGGAAGTGGAGCACTCCCAATGAATAGTGCTGTGGCTGCTACCTTAACAGAGGCGGTGTCTGATTCCACCAATAACTTCAGCGTGAGCATAAATCCTACCTCAGTGGAAACAATAGGTAAGTAAACCAATGTTGTACTCTAATCAGTAAAACAGTATACTGTATACTAGTGCTGATCATGCTGTTTTAAAAGTCAGAAACAAAAGAATTGGAAGTATAGACAAAAATGAGAAACACAGCTCCAGTGTTGTACAGTTCAATTCATGCAGGATGAGTTATTTTCTAAGTTAATTTGTATTCAGCCAGACTTCTGGTAATGTAAAGAATTAACTAACTAACTGTAAGGTTTCTGACATGTATTACTCCATAACTGAATAAGTTGTGATAGAGGTTGCAAAGACCAAATTTGCCAGCTTTTTGAAGTTGTTCTTACATGTTTTTGACACTGCCACCACAGTCAGTCTCAAAGTAAACAAGAAAAAGGAACTCCTTTTTGTTTGCACACCAATACTCATTTACATGTTCTCATATGAATTCACAGCCGGTCCACTTCCAGATCCAACTACAGTTTCCCCAGCTACTACTGCTGCACCTATAACTGCCGTAGCTACTACTGCTGTAACTACTACTGCTGCACCTATAACTGCTGCACCTACAACTGCCACACTCATACCAAAAAGGGCCACTTTCAGATCTCTTCAAAGCACATTTACAGCCGACTTGTTGAATCCATCATCCACAGCTTATCAGGATCGCGTTAAAATGATAACAGACCAGGTAAGTCTCCCCCTCCTGCTGCTACAACAGCTGAATTATTTTAATCAGAGCTCATGCACTCTCCAATAGAAAGGAACATTTAGTCTACATACTTAAGTCCAATTTTTACAGACATTATGCTATGAGAATATATTCAGAAAAAAAAGCTACTCATTGGACAGTTTCTCATTTGATTTCCCTTACAATCAGAATATTTTTCTGAACGATGTCTCGTGTCCCAGGAAGTACACTATTTCACATTAATCCACATAA
>NW_024630394.1:0-1734 GCF_008729295.1 Plectropomus leopardus
AGTACAATTTCTCCCCTCTTCTTTTTTTTTATAGATAGTTAATATTTTTTATATTTTTTATTTAATTTTTTTTTTTTTCAGAATTTGGTACTTATTTGGCAACTATTTCAATAAACGTTTTTTAAATTTCTTTTTCAGATTTGAATTTTAAAAAAAACGAAGAATTTTCTGATTTAGGTACTTGTCATACTTTACGTCAGTTTTTGGGATTAATTTTACCTAACATGTTAAATGCATGACTTGTACTTGGAAGTGTTTTCATAATGATTTACATCCTTCATTTTTTGTTTGTCTAAAATGTACTATTTGAGTAATCATCATGTAAAGACACTATTCTTGTGCCAACCTAGCTGATGGTGGACATTGAGCAAGAGGCATGTTTTTGCTTAGTTAAATTGTTGTAAAATACATCTCCTGCTCAAGGCCCTTTGCTGTATGTCATCCTCTCTCTCTCGCCCCCCTTCACACTATTGATCTGTCCTATCTATCTAATACAGGCTAAAATTCGAAAAAGTCTTTAAAAAGATGAAGATAAATGAAATACAACAATCTCAGTGAGCAAACCTGAAATATGTATAATATATTATATTTATAATTTCATGACAGTAGACTGAATAACATGTAAAAATATTAAGAATTGTTTCGGATGAAAATTTCACCAGTGTACACAATGCAACATTTTTCCAAAGTAAGTGCTGTAGTATGACTAAGGGGATACCCTTTAGTGCTTGTAGACAATTTCATTACAGTAAACTGAATTATGAAAAGATATTGAGTATAATTTTTATTCTAAAAATCCCCCAAATTACTCAAAAGCACATTTTTCACAACTAAGTGATGTAGCATTACCACAAGGCATTATTTATTTTGTGAAGTGAAAGTGAAGTCACATTGCACAATGTACAACATTGACATTATTGAATGTAAGTACACTTAAAAATGTCCCCATATGGGGGACTTCCGGTTAGGCCAATGTCTGAGTAGGTCACACGCCAGGAGAGCTCTGTTGAAATCCTGAGTAATACTCCGAGCTAAAGTGCTTTATTATCAGAAATAACCAATTTCCAAAACCAACCTACAGACGAACAATCTGCGGAAAATAGCCAAGACGACTGGTCTCAAGCTAACCAAGCCGAGCAACATGCTAATACTGCTAACAACGCGCCGCTAACCCTCGCAGATATGGAGAAACTCCTCACATCAATGGAGGACCGCATCATAGCCAAGCTGTCTGACCGACTCTCTGCTGACCGAGCAACTATCGACCGATATGACCAGACAATTCAGCACATGGAGAGAGCCTTAAACGATATGGAGACCAGGCTAGCAACACTTGAATCGACCTGCATAACCCTGTCGAATGAAAACGCCGCCCTCAAACTCTCAAACTCAAGACTGATGATCTTGAAAATAGGTCCGGACGCAACAACATCCGTGTAACCGGCTTACCTGAAAAAGTTGAGGGCTTACAGCCATCCGCTTTTACTGAGATATTGCTGACAGAAACTTTCGGCGCGGAAGCTTTTTCAACTCCTCTGACAGTCGACAGGGCGCACAGAGTTTCCAATGGCCGTATGAAACAGGATGGTCCCCCTCGATCCCTCATCGCGCGGATCCACCACTACCAAACCAAGGAACGTATCCTGAAGTTGGCCAGGGAGGCTGGATCACTCTCTTTCCGTGGGTCTGAAATACACATCTACCCGGATTACAGCGCTGAGGTGTCCAGGAGAA
>NW_024630395.1:0-2064 GCF_008729295.1 Plectropomus leopardus
AAATTAATTTAAAACATTTTAACAACAATTAAGGCCTTACATTTAGCTTGATTCATTTAATGCCTTTTAAGACTTTTTAAGGACCCGCGGGGACACTGTAGAAACGCCACAGTGATGAGCATCGATGACGAAGACAAGCGTTAAGAATTTGTGGACTGACGTGTCCTCACCTGAACCCCCAAAACAGGAGAAAGTAAAAAAGACTGTTTCTTTCTCTCTGATCTGAACCTGGACTGTTTTTTTTCCAGTGTGAGTGAATTTAAACGTCTCCTACCTCTTCTTCTTTTGTTTTCCTTCAAACCTCAAACTGACAATCAGCTCGAGCTCCTGAAGCGTCCACGGAAATATAACGTTCTGCTCAAAAAAGACTTCTTTCTTTTTATTCTGCCTTTCAAAAACTCAAGAACGCCTCCTTTCTGTCCTCTCTTCTTCCCCCAAACTCTCGCTCTGTCTCTAACTCTCTGACTGGACCGCCCGTCTCTTCTGCCCGGCCTCCTGATTGGTGGAGAGCGCTCAGGAAGTGACGCTGCGATTGGCTGCTGTGTGATTCTGCTGCAGTCATCAGGAGTTTTAACACTTCCAGATGTTCGTCCTGCAGGGACGGAGCTGCGTTCAAACACGCCAACATGCACACCGCAGCAGATTTCACTCTGCACTCGTCATCCGTTTGGTTTGTGTTTGACACGAGCAGGTCAGAAAAAAACGTGTGCAGAGACGAGCGATTAGAGCGAGAAGAGATTTAATATTTAGCTCAAGGAAACTTCACAATAATCACTCAGCATCTTTTCAACTCATTGCTTTAGTGTTACGACCCGCCAAAAATCCAACAAATGTCCTAAAATCCTAAAGTCCTTGATATGTCCTAAAGTCACAGGAGAGTCCTAAAATCCTAAAATTCTCGATATGTCAACAAATCTGAGAAATGTCCTTAAATCAAAGAAATCTGATCCTCTTAAAATCATAAAAACATACTGAAATCCTGGAAATATCATCATTCAACGAATGTCCTTAAATCTTTGAAAGGTCCTTAAATCCTAGAAACCTGAGAAATCCTAAAATCTTTGAATCCTAAAATCTGAGAAATGTGTTAAAATCCTTGATATGTCCTACAGTCATACAAGTGTCCTAAAATCCAAGAAATGTCCTAAAAAATAAAAGTCCTTAAATCCTAGAAATCTGCTAAGATCTTAAAAATGTCTTAAAAATCATAGAAACATCCTAAATTCCTGCCAAAACTGCCAAAAATCCAACAAATGTCCTAAAATCCTTGATATGTCCTAAAATTCTAAAAACGTCCACAAATCTAAAAAATGTCCTAAATATCCTAGAAAAGTCCTTAAATCTGAGAAACGTACTTAAAATCCTTCACATGTCCTAAAGTCGTTGAAGTGTCCTAAAATCCTAAGAATGTCCTAAAATTCTACAAATGTCCAGAAATCTGAGAAACGTCCTTAAATCCTAAAAGTGTCCTAAAGTCGTAGAAAGGAGAATGAGAGCTCATATCTCCAAAAGCGGAGCTGCATTTTGACCTGAGAGGACGTTTTGACGGAGCTGCATGTCCCAGAGCTCAGGGAGAGGCCGAAGACAAACATTTTGGAAACAACAAACTGGAGATGCCAGAAGAATTAATCACAGATTGACTTTAAATGAGGAGCAGAAGCGCAGAGACGGAGCGCCGCACACAAACAACCACCAAACACGGCAGCTCTCCGGTGAGAAACGTGTCTGATGAAAGCTCGCTGACCTCAGCAGCACACGCTCCCAGAGCCGTGTTTTTAGCGTGTTTCTGCCTCTCTCCTCGCGTAGGAAATGAAGTTTATGAATTAACAGCGCGGCGGAGTTTTTCTTTGTTGTTTCAACAGAGCTGAAACTAAAGTGTTTAAACATCAAGAAGGCCAATGTTATTCATTATTTATTACGGTGGTTTAGTGATTTCACTGTGGTGTTTCCGTTACGTGTTTCCCCGTCAGATCAGCTGACACCACCTGTCAAATGAACTGTGACTTGTTTATTACAAACAAAATTAAAAGAGCATCACTTTCTAATAATGCAGTGGAGAAAAGT
>NW_024630396.1:0-3191 GCF_008729295.1 Plectropomus leopardus
TCCCATATTTTTTTTAAATTAATTTTAATTTAATAAGTGAATAAATACTTTTTTTTTTTTTTTTTTTAAATAAATGATTAATGTAGTTTCTTAAATTTCTTCCCTACCTATTTGATCATTTTCTAATGACTCTCTTTTTTTTCAGTTAATTTTCTTAAAAGTCTAAAGTGACAAAAAAAAAACATGCCCTGAGTGGTTACAGTGCATCCTGTCTCACTCCGTCAGTTTGAAGTCAGTCCTTAAAATTACATTAAAAAAAGGCAACATAGGGTCACAGTTGAAGACAGCTACTTTACCCTTAAAGGGTCTGAATGTTTCCTCCTCCGCTGACCTTTGAGAAGTTTAAATGTTGTTTTCGTAAACGCTGCACCAGGAAACGGTCGCTTCAGCTTTTGTTGTTTCGGATTACGTTACTCAAAGTTAGATGTCTGTGAGTCCAGCAGGGAAACGCGTCCCTCTTTAAACCATTGTCTCATCGTTTGTTCACTCGGTCGTCCTCACACAGGTTTCCTCTCCGTCTGTTTAATGTCGTCAGTGACTCACAGCTGTCGTTGTGTTTGTCTTCAAAAACGGGTTTCTGTCTTTATCAGGCGCCACATTACGCATTGATTATATCACAAGTGAGTAAATGTGTTTTTAACCCTTTGAAACCTGAGCAATAGAAGGCAATGAGCGACTGAACAAGAAACGACCCAAAAGAAATTAGTAAAAAAAACCCCAAAAAAACCTGAAATTAGAAACAAACAGACACATGGACAATAAGCAGTGATCTCAAAATGAAAACATTTTGTTGATATTTTACTTTTTAAATTAAATTTTAACATTAAAAAAAAAAAAAGGCATTAATTTTTTAAAGAGCATTTTGGAGATTTTTTGAAGAAGAAAAATGTTTGACTTTATTTTCTTTAAATGTTTTTAAAGATTCTTAAGGAAAACATTTTGACTATTTTATGTTATTTTTAAAGAAAAATCTCAGCTTTTTTTCTGTAAAACATGTAATCCAAACCTGCATGTGTGTTCTTCAAAAATCCCCCAAATTTTTCACAGCCAGAAAGCGTAAAAGCAGACATTATCTGACAGTCCTTGGACACGACATGTGTCATTATTATACAGGTCTGTGAAACAGATTCACAACTTTTCCAAAACTGTCAGGTTATGTTTAGTTTTCCAAAACTTTTCAGCCCTGGAAACTGCTTTGTACAAATTCCATGACTTTTCCAGGTTTTTCATGCACGTACGAACACTGGAATTCAGAAATAAAGTGAGAAAAAAATATTTACAGAGGACGGACGTATTGATTATTCAACTCTTTCATCCAATCAGGTCCTGGACAACACAGGGGACGGTCTGCCCTTGATCCCCTGTGGACCGAGAGTCCCCCGCCGCACTGACCCCGAGGGGACAGGAGGCTCATATCACAGAGTTTCTGAATCAGATGAAGTGTCGTGTCACACAGAAGTTTGTTTTTATTTAAATATGTCCTGCTCTGTGATGATCCTGACGCTGTTGTGATGTAGAGTCTGATCTGTAAACTCTAGATCTATGATTGATGCTTTAATGCTCATGTAGAGCGACAGAGCGCTGCGGCGGCCTCTGATGTCACTCAATACAGCTCATCTGTCCCAGGACGAGGTCTGGATCACACTGTCAGGACCGACCTCGGAGGGGGGGCGGACAGAGCGGGGTGGGGGGAGGGGCATAGATCCACATTGTGTGCAAACACATGTTGACTTTGATTGTTTTGTATTTATAGTAATGATATTAACCCTTAGGGCCCGCTTTAATATCACACACACTCGTACCGCTCTGCGCACAAATATGCTTTTCAAAATCAAGCTTTAAAAAATATTATACATTAATATTTTCTATTTTCAGTGAAGTAATGTTTTTAAACATTAGTCCGAATCATAAAAATCAAATATTTATTAATTTTCAGAATTTTAACCCTTTAAATGCCAGATTTTTGTCACGTGTTTTGGCACATTCTTAGATTAAAAAAAAAATTAAAAAAATTATTATTTTTAATATACCACATGCAGAAAAAATATTTTTTTTTAGATTATCACAGCCTGGGATATGTCAATGTTTATCTGCAACATTGATTTTTACACATTATTTTTCGTGCAGCGTCAAATATTCACTCGTACCACTCTGCGCTAGTAGGTTTTGTTTTGGATTATCAAAGCCTGGGATATGTCAATGATGGATATGAATGAATAAATTAAAATACACAATCTTGCTAAAATGTATGTCAAATGCATGAACACAACCAAAATGATCAAAAAATAAAGAATGAAAAACGCGTAAAATGTGCCAAACATTCCTTAAGGGTTAAATATTGCACTGAAAGAACTAGTTTAACATTTTGGAAATCACGCTTTTTCATTTTCTTGCAGAGAGTTTAACTTTCTTCACACTCCAAAAGACATTATGGTGTTTTCAGCAGCGACTTGAACACACCGAAACTGAAAGAATGACCTCCTAACTCGGGAAAACCATGGACCATCCGAGGAGCAAAACAACAAACAGGTTAACACAGCAGAGGAATCGGTTAAAATCTTACTTTCTGCAAGAAAATGTTGAAATATACTTCCCAAAATATCAAACTACTCATTTTTAATGGTAAAATCCACCCAAAATATACTGATTGATGTATTGCGTTCTGCGTCAGTTTTACTTTTCTGGAGGTGAATTTTGTTTCATTGTGTTTTAATGAATAATATGAGGACCAGATGCTGTTTGATTTCCAGTTTGACGACATTTTATGTTAAAATCAAAGAGGCAAATACACCAACTTTTCCACCGACAGTAGCTCGAGTGGAGCCATGTGTTTTTTAACTAGAAACCTGTCTGGTGACTCTACGTGTCGCCCGCGGCTGAACATGACAAACCTGCTGACCTTCACTGAGAGTCGACAAACATCGTTCTCTGAACACGAAATCTCAAACTGAAGGAAAAGTTTCACATGATGCTGTGTCTGTGAGCTTGTCAGCAGGAACTGGCTCCCTCATGATGCAGCAGGAGCTACAAGAGCTGTTATTGCATCACTTAACTCTTCAGAAACTGAGCGGATCATCTGGAGGTTTTGAATCCACAATTCCTGAAATCGTGGACTATCAGCTCCCAGGAATCCCTCATATGTGGCCGCTCCCACATATAAGGGGCTCGCCTTTCCATTTTGACTCCATAAC
>NW_024630397.1:0-3107 GCF_008729295.1 Plectropomus leopardus
GATGTGTAAGTACAGCTTTAGTACAGTGGAGGCCACTGTTGCTCACTTATTTCCAAACGATAACAATAAAAACAGCTTCTGAATAGTGAGGGTGATCATTTTCACCAAGTAATTTCTCATCTAGTGATTTTAAAGCCTTGGATGGATGATTTATGTCCATTTTCCAAATATAGAGTAGTTTCTCTGACAGTTATTCACATTTGGTATTTATCTTTTTACTCAAGTTGCAAACTTTTCCCTCTGAGAATTAAAGTATTTCTGATTCAGATTTTTTATTTTAGTTTTATTTCATTTGCACACAATTAAAAACTGCAGAAAATCCACATTAATAATAACTTTTTTTTTTTGGTATCACGAAGGGTCAAGAGGCCTCAGGCTTGTACAAACACCCCTTAACTCGAAAACAGCAAACTAAAGCAACAAAGAAAAACCTCTAAATTAACATTTTACAGATAAATGCAAAAAATGCAAATGACAAAAAAGAGAAGAAACAGTAACTAGTCAGTAAACATTAATCAAATAAAACCAAGAAGTACATCAAATACAATACAAAGTGTAAAGGAAAAAAGGAAATATTTATATATAAACACACATATCTGATGAATATTTAAAAGACTGTATTACAAATATTGGGCAAAAAAACTAAAAAAATCCTCCACCAGGTCTTAAATACACCGACAGTAATCAAGCTGTCCTTCTGGCCTCCTCTGATGATAATGGGGAGGATTTTCTAAATTTACCCCCTAGTGTCACATGTGGAAACAACTCCTCACAGGCCGCCAGTCATTTCCTTTAGCAGCAATAATTAGCTGTTTTTTTTAACCCTTGATTGCAGACTAAATAAATTGTGTTCACATGCACGATCAGGCCTGCACCTCTACATTTTAGGCCGAGCTCAGTGGCAGCGGTACTCTGTCCCTTTAATACATCCTGGAACAACTGTAAACCAGGGCTGGAACAATGCACTGACATAATCCTCAAACAAAAGTCATCAGCATTACACTCATTATACTATACACTATAACACTATACAAACATTTACTGTTTCATATAACAAGACATGCATGAACAAGGCTATGGTCACACTGTGTTTCTAAAGTGGTGGTATATAACTAATATGTTTACTCAGCATTTTGATGAATATTTTTTAAAAAAATATATAAATAGAATTTTCTGGCAATTTCCCCCCTTTTTTTTAGCTAATTTTCAGGTATTTTTTTGTCACCTTTTAATTATTTCTTGCAATTTGCAGGACATTTTATCTCGAGTTTCTGATTGCCTTTTTGAAAGAATCAAACCAGGTTGTTCAGGTTTCAGAGGTTTAAATGCTTGTGAGAAGTGCCTGATCACAGCACAAGAGCACTGAGGGTTAAAATGTACCCTTTACTTTGTTTGTTGTCATACTGGCCCACACTGGCCTTGGCAGGGCTATTATGGGCATTGTGAGCTGAAAACAGCAAAGAAAATACCCAAGGCTGCAAGGGCATTGTTCCTATAGGACGCATACACACAATGACCAAGGCTGGGAACATGCTGTTTTCTTTGCGTTAGACACAGAAAGGAAATGAGGTGTATGACACACACAAACAGACAAACACGCTCACGGATTATCATGTTTGGTAAGAACAAAAAGTAACAAATATGGACTTTCTGTGCCAAATAAAAAAGCAAACGTGTATTAATCTGTGAGTATTTTTTATTTTATAAAACTAGTTACATTTATTGCAGGTTTAGTAATACAATTTAATAAAATACTGTAAAGTTATATGCATAAAGGAACTGTACAAATGTGACTCCACAGAAACTTCGTTCTGATTGATCTGAGAGAACTGCCTCCTTTCCGGGCATTAACTATGCCAACACAATAAAAAAAAACTTTAAAAAACACAACAAAAACATTTGCTGATTCCATTATCTAAAAATTCCAGATGTCATTTCCTGCTGCACAGGAAGTGAGTGGATTGCGCCTCAGGAAGTAGGCGTGTCCCCGTGTCTCGGCTCCCCAGACGTTTTATTCACTGTGTAAACATGAAAGCATTCCTCCGGCTGGCCAAAGAGAGCTAACAAACTTATCATGCAACCTTCATTTTAACAGCTGACTCTTTAAGTTATCTCTTGTAAAAAAACAAAACAAAAAAAAAAAACAAAAAAAAAACTGTTGTCATTGTTTCTAAATTGTAATAAACAAACAAACACTGTACAGTGAAAAGACTTTCAGTACTGGGGGTCAGACAGGTGGTGTGCTGTAACGGATCTCCATGTTGAATTTGTCCGGCGTCTTGGGCAGCGGAGGCTTCTTCAGCATGTTGTGCTTCATGATCACCTCCTCGTTGGCGTAGATCGGGGTGTCTGTGTCGTCAGAGTGGTACCCTGACTGGTATCCGCTCGTCTGATTGGATGACTCAGAAGCCAGAGACTCTTTACTCTTACAGCGCAGCAGCTGGCTGAAGACAGAAAACAGGAAGGAGACGTATATTTGAAATTTCGTTCGCAGCTAAAACAAATGTTCCCAGATAGATGTTATATAAGTTGTGTTGATGCGTCGCCCTCACACCTGAAGTTGGGCGTAGCTGGCAGCTGTTGATTCAAACCCTTCGACTCCTCTGGAGAGAAGCACATCCCACTGTCTGTGTGACCCTCCTGTCGAGATAACAAGTGGAATGAACACGGATGTTTGGTGTATTCAGAAAAACAACTTTTGGTTGTACCAATTCCCCAGATTTTAGGTGGTTAGAAAGAAATCTGAGAACCATGTCCCAACCATATAATTTAAAAAAAAAATTCACTCTGAGAAAACTCCTTGAGAATTTGGACAAATCATGTCCTTCCAAAATAATTGCATCGCAGTTGGATGCAACATTTTACTTCTTACTGTGCAATAATATTCGTAGGCTATATTGCTATATTTTTGTGGTAAATATACTCCTCATCATGTGTGTGTTTCAGTTATCCTGTGCAACTATCAATCATGTATATACAGCATCTACAGAAGTCAAAGGTGTATATTTTTTTATTTTATTTCGTAATTTTCAATCCTTTTTTTGCACTCAAATCACTTTTGCATTTTCTGTTTCTGATTCTTGAGCGTGACGTAACATATGAATGTT
>NW_024630398.1:0-1863 GCF_008729295.1 Plectropomus leopardus
GTAATCATCATCATTACCTTCATAATAATAGTAATATTTAATTATTTTATTAATTTTATTATTGTTTTTATTCTAAAATTGACAGTTTTTTGGGTTACAGGTGATGTAATTGACCCCACTTTGGGCATTTTGCCCTCAACCATCATGGCAGTTTTCTGTCGCAATCGAAGGTCAGACTCTTTCTTGCTTCTGATTGGGCCGGATGCTTTTGAGCCCGCCCTCCTCCCGCTCCACGTGGCCTATCGCTGCTCTGAGCGCTCCTCCCGCCTGCCACTCAACCCAGCCTCAGCCAATCAGGTGCTTTTGTCCTTTTCACATACGCTCGCCGGGCAGCTAGCGCTACTTTCCAACATGTCGGCTACCCCTGTGTTCCCCATGTGTGTGCGAGCGAGCCGGGCCCTCCTGCGGCTCCGGAGCGGGGCGGTGGGTGCCTCCTCCCCGGCTGCGGTGGATATGATCCGGACACTCTCCACGGATAAGCCGCCGGCCGGAGCGGGCGGTGCGACGGGCGGACTGGCTCAGGCTATCCTCCAGGAGCGGCTCCAGCAGCAGCAGCAGAGTCAGGTGGGACAGACAGTGTGTGCGCTCCATTTGTGTACCGTCACAGCCCTGTGGTGGCGGGGAAGCTGGAAAACACTGCAGCGCGACAGCGCGAACGTTTAAACCCCGCCCGCGCGAGTCGCCCATGTGAATCAAATCGAAGCAACTTATCTGACATTTCTAACCTCACGTTAGGCTAAAAGCTAATTTACATGTAAACATGTAGCTTAAAAAATACACCGCGACAGACTTTATTGATTGTATTTTGTTTGTTATTAATCGCGATAAGTGTCAACGTCATAAATATTTAGTTTGGGTTCAAAACTGCGCGTCTGCGGAATGAATGAACCCGAGATTAGGGGAGCTAACATGCTAACGTTAGCATGCGTTTTTTACTTGGACAGGTAATGTCTCCGAGACGCCTGTCTCCAGTTTAACAGTCATAACATGTAGCCAGTCGATACATTTCCGGTCAAATAATCGATTAAATTACGCGTGTTGTGTTTCACCGTTAAGCTAAGACAGTTAGCATGTATTTAGCATGAGTTTGCTATCATGTGTAATGTTGATATCAGCTCCTCGCAGACTCTGACGCCGAGCTGAAGCTTTATTTTATCTGCAGCAGCTGTCAGATTAACGACCAAGGTTTGTTTGGTTTGAAGGTCACATCAGACCCCCGTCCCCTCCCCCTGTCTCCCCCTGTCTCCTCCTGTCCTCCCGGAGACCCAAATCTGCAGCACGAGCACCAAACGTGACAGAAAACATGAAAATGTACATGCAGCACTGCAGTGCATCAGCGTGCAGTCAGGTGTTATTTGTGCGTAAGGAAACTGTGATAATGGCTTTGCAAATACATCAAATTAAACTTTGAGTTGATTCAGAGCAATGAGCAACTCAACAAGACATGATCTAAAATGATCCTAACTTTTCAATTTTTTTTCAAAATTGTTATGAATTTCATTCTTTTGTTATGAATTTCATTCTTTTAGTTTATTCAGTTTTAACTTTTAAAAAAATGTCCATGCTGTCTAAAATGTCCGCAAATGTCCGCACATCCCAAAATTACAAAACCTTCTGAAATGTCCTCACTTAAATTTGTAATTTAATTTAAACAAATAACTGAAAAAATGTCCTTCAAATGTCTCAAATCTACAAAAATCCGTTTTTAAAATTTGAATTTTTTTTTTTTTACTGTCTGAAACTGTCCTGAATTTTTAATTTTTTAAAGGCCCTTTTAAAAAACAACCTTTCCGAAAACTCTCACGACATAAAAAATTTCCATCTCTTGCTTTCAAAAAGGTCCCCACTTTAATAAAACCACAA
>NW_024630399.1:0-2114 GCF_008729295.1 Plectropomus leopardus
TGTTGCTGTTGCTGTTGTTGCTGCTGCTGTTGTTGCTGTTGCTGTTGTTGCTGTTGGGTTTCTTTTGGGCGGCCCAGGTTTTTGTGTTTCATCACCACAAATTTGAGAAGAAAAGAAATCATCAAAAGTTGAAAAGCAAAAATCTTTAGTGGCAATACATTTCCTTGACGTTTAAAGAAGAATTCCTCTCCTCTATTTCAAAATAAAAAGCATAAGTCCCTCTGCCCCCCCACCCCAGTAATGAACCGTCCCTCCGTGAGTGATATGTTAATATGTTGCACTGCTTCCACTTTTTGTGATTTCTGTGGTGATTTCGGCGTTTATTGTATCATGTCTGTTGGTGGGTTAAGTGTTTGTACTTGTTTGTACAAATTTCAGAATTATTTCTGACAATAAATCAAAAACAAATCAAATCAATGACAAACAATCCCTGATATTGAGGTCCGGATAAAGGTGCTGTCATGTCTTTATTTCAGGAACAGAAAAGTTAATTTTTCAGTCCTGATTCTGGATCTTCAGTTGCTTCCTTTGTGTGTGTGCGTGCTGTTGCTCTGGTTCAGGAGATGTCGCGGCTGCAGATGAAAATGATCAGACGGAGCTTTGAATCGTGTCCAGGGGCGTTTGGCGTTGCAGCCGTCGTGTTTATCGTCTCTGCTGTCTGCGCACATCATCTGTGGGCTTTGGCCGCCGACTGTCACCGAATCTCCCACTCTGTTTGTGAACGCTCGTCATCAGACGCAGATGTGGAGGCTGAGTGTGTGATTCACACGAGGTCAGCCGAGGAGCGGCGCAGTCAGATGTTTTCTTCTGGATGAGGTCTTCTCTGGAAGAAAGGAGGGAATCCCCAAAACGCCCAAACTTCAAATATCTGCCAGACAGAAATCTGTTGCACTTTGTAGAAATCAAAGACGAGAAAATGCTCAGTTGTTCTGTCCAGCGAGGGCGGAAAACAACGCACACAATTCACCGAAATCCCTATTTTACAAAAGCAGAAAGCTGTTCGTGCTTTGTTGCTTTCATGTTTTGATGCTCATTAAATTTTAAGTTATGCAAAAGTCAGACTGATGAAAATGATGAGATTTATAGGCACTAAAACACAATAAAGGAGCGTCATAAATCATTTTAATAAAACTCACGGCCCAGAAAAGGTCCAGCATCCTGCAGTCGATTCATACTTCAAACTAACTTCTCTGAGCGCCGATGAGAGCGGAGCTTTCTGCCGCTGGAGCCTGAACCAGTGATACTCACCTCACGTTTGTGGGACAAAACTGGCCCCTGATGGGGCCCCTGTGGCCCCCAACCGTTTTCTAACTGCCAGTAGAAATGAAGTGATTGACACCGTGAATAGTTTTTGTCCTTTTAGTGTCCACAAGGTGCCAGAGTGAATAAAACAGCATCAAAATAGAGTCCCCACACCTGGACACAGGACACAGCTAAGACCCCGATGTCCTAAAATCCTAGAGACGTCCTAAAATCCCCAAAACATCCCAAAATTGTAGAAACGTCAAAATCTGAGAAATGTGCTAAATTCCCTTGAAATGTCCTAAAAACTTGAAAGTGTCCTTAAATTCTAGTAACATCTCGAAATCCTGGAAATGTCCTAAGATTGTAGAAATGTCCTAAAATCCCAGAAAGTTCCAAAAATGTTCAAAATGCAGATTAGAAGTCCCCACAAGCCCAGAAAAACAATAACACACACACACACACACGCGGCCGCTCTGTGACGTCTTATTGGCTGAAGTGAGGACAGGTGCGCTCTGGATAATAAATCAGCTGATCCTCTAATTGGCCGGTTGTAGACCTGAGGGGCTCCCTAATTGGTTAGTTATAAATCCTTACTGTCAACAAGTCCCGCCTCCAAGAGACAAACCACTGGGGGTGTTAAATCTGCACACACACACACACACACACACACACACACACACAAACCTGGTTCATCACATGTGTATCCTGTGTGAGTGTGTGTTTGTGTGTGTCTCTCTTGTGGGGAAGGTGGGTACTCGGGGGCGGTCAAACTGTCACCACTCGTCTTTTCACACACACACACACACACACACACACACACACACACACACACACTCCATGAATCATCGTGGCTGCAGAAACATTATTTT
>NW_024630400.1:0-1822 GCF_008729295.1 Plectropomus leopardus
CAGAGGAGGATCCCCACACCCCCGACAGAGGACACAGCTGAGACACTGATGTCCTAAAAATCCTAGAAATGTCCTAAAATCCTTAAAAATCGCCTAAAATCGTGTGTAGAGCTGCTGCAATTGGCCCCTGGCCTGCTGTCATTTAGGAAAAAGTGGCCCCCAAAGAGATTCAGCTGAGTATCTCCGCTGCAGGGAGTGAAGTGGGGCCCCTGGGAGGCGGGGCCCTGACTCTACCTGGTTTCCTCCGCTCTTTGGGTTCACAAACACCAGCAGCGGCTTCATGAGCTGAGAGGGCAGAGGCTTCACCAGGAAGGGCTTCCAGCGGCCGTCCTGCAGCTGAGAGACGGCGCAGATTAAAAAAGACAAACACACGTTTACAACCTCACCACAAACTCATTCACCTTAATGCAGAAGAGACTGATTACATCACAGACTCCCCAAAAACTCATTAAACTCTGGAAAAGTATCTCTGCCGATCAAAAAAAAAAAAAAACCCGGATTACTTAAAGCAGAAAAGGCTATTTTTCAAAAATGAAGCAAATTGGTTGGATTTTTCTGCAAAAACATGTGCATTAGGCAACAAGCGATTTAATAAGACACGACCCAAAAATGGGCAACAAATTTGTAAAAAATGTACAAGAAATTACCTTAAAATATAAAAGGAAAAAAAGAAGATAAAAACAAACAAGAAATGACCCAAAAAAAGCGCTCAACATTGGGAAAAAAAGAAAATCCCTGCAAAATAATTTTAAATATATAATTCTGAATATGTTTTTCTATATATGTTTACTTAGTTTTCCCCATTTAAAAAATAAAAATAAAAAATAAAAAAATATTTTTGTTGTCACCGTTTACTAATTTCTTTCAATTTGTGGCAGTTTCTGACCAACCAGTTTGATCAGGTTTCAAAGGGTTAAACAGCTTGTAAAAGACGCCTGAACGCAACACGTAAAAAGTGATGTCATCCAGGTTTCAATGGGTTAACTTTAGACAAGATTTGATTTGGGTTTGTAAATTGATAAAACAAAGCAGTTTTGTCTCTTCCTCACCTCTGATCCCTTCTTGCTCGACTTGTTGCATTTCAGCGACGTCCTCTTCTTCTTTTTACTCGACTTTAAAGACGACTGCAAAGAGGACGACAAACACAACCACATCAGAGGCTCTTTCTGTGTGTGTGTGTGTGTGTGTGTGTGTGTGTGTGTGTGTGTGTGTGTGTGTGTGTGTGTACTGTTGATACTGACACTGCGGGGACAGACCTCCCAAAAAGCAGAAACCCCCAACTGTGAAGTCATTTTGGCTCTGGTTGAAGGTTGAGGCTTGGTATAATGTCGGACTTTAGTTTAGGGGTTGTGGTTAGACATGTTGTCGTGATAGTTGGTGGAGGTCCCCACAAGTACATACAGACAAATGTGTGTGTGTACCTGAGTCCTGCGGACCCTGATGATCCAGGTGGGCGGGACGATGACGGCAGCGTGAGCGCCCAGGGAGCAGCACTCTTCGATCTGCTGCAGCATGAAGCACGTCACCTTATTGTGATACTGAAACACAAACAGGAAGTCCTTTTATTGTGAAACCGAAACACAGACAGGAAGTACTTTTATTGTGAAACCAAAACACAGACAGGACATCTTGTATTGTGAAACTGAAACACAGACAGGAAGTCATTTTATTGTGAAACCAAAACATAGACAGGACATCTTTTATTGTGAAACTGAAACACAGACAGGAAGTTCAATTTAAGTTAACCCTTGAACCTCAGAACAACATCACTTCTCTTGTGCTGCGCTGAGACACTTTTCACAAGTATTTTAACCTTTGAATT
>NW_024630401.1:0-2373 GCF_008729295.1 Plectropomus leopardus
TGTAACTTTTAATGCTATGGCTCGTCTTGGGAGGCTATTTTATGTGGCTTAATGTGGTTTTCAGTTGATTTTGGGACATGTTATTTTTTGACATTTTTGCCATACTATAGCCTTGCCTTTTTTGTCATTTTTTCAGGTTGCCAAATTGTGTTGTTTTTGACCCTTTTTGCAACTTTTAATGCTATGGCGCATCTTTGGAGGCTATTTTATGTGCTGTAATGTGCTTTTCAGCTGATTTTGGAACCGTGTCATTTTTTGACATTTTTGCCATACTATAGCCTTGCCTTTTTTGTCATTATTTTGTCATGCGCCAGGAGGCACCGTCTGGCCAAAGCCCGTCGGGGTCTGGGGACCAGGAGAGAGAGAGAACGAGAGAGACAGCGGAGGAGAGAGCAAAGAATTGAGTGAAGTCAGCGAGGCAACGGAAAGCACAGACGTTAAAGATTCTTCGTCTGATTCGCAGTGACACCGCAGTCGTAGACATTTTTAAATTTATTCTTCTTATTTATTTATTCTTTTTTGTCATTATTTTGACATGCCAAATTCGGGTCTTTTTGGCCCTTTTTGCAACTTTCAATGCTATGGCGTGTCTTGGTAGGGTATTTTATGTTGTTTAATGTGGTTTTCAGCTGATTTTGGGACATGTCATTTTTTGACATTTTTGCCATACTATAGCCTTGCAATTTTTTTGTCATTTTTTCAACATGCCAAATTTGGGTCTTTTTGGCCCTTTTTGCAACTTTCAATGCTATCTCTCATCTTGGGAGGCTATTTTATGTTGTTTAATGTGGTTTTCAGCTGAATTTGGGACATGTCATTTTTTGACATTTTTGCCATACTATAGCCTTCCATGTTTGATTGGTCATTTTTTCAAGTTGCCAAATTGTGTTGTTTTTGACCCTTTTTGCGACTTTTAATGCTATGGCTCATCTTGGGAGGCTATTTTATGTGGTTTATAATGTGGATTTCAGCTGATTTGGGGACGTGTCATTTTTGACATTTTTGCCATACTAAGGCCTTGCAATTTTTTTTTCATTTTTTTAACATGCCAAATTCGGGTCTTTTTGGCCCTTTTTGCAACTTTCAATGCTATCTCTCATCTTGGGAGGCTATTTTATGTTGTTTAATGTGGTTTTCAGCTGAATTTGGGGCATGTCATTTTTTGACATTTTTGCCATACTATAGCCTTGCATGTTTGGTCATTTTTTCGACATGCCAAATTATAGTCTTTTTGGCCCTTTTTGCAACTTTCAATGCTATGACGTGTCTTCGGAGGCTATTTTATGTGGTTTAATGTGGTTTACAGCTGATTTTGGGACATGTCATTTTTTGACATTTTTGCCATACTATAGCCTTGGAGGCTATTTTATGTGGTTTAATGTGGTTTTCAGCTGATTTTGGGACATGTCATTTTTTGACATTTTTGCCATACTATAGCCTTGCACTTTTTTTCATTTTTTTCGACATGCCAAATTATGGTCTTTTTGGCCCTTTTTGCAACTTTTAATGCTATGGCTCATCTTGGGAGGCTATTTTATGTGGTGTAATGTGCTTTTCAGCTGATTTTGGGACATGTCATTTTTTGACATTTTTGCCATACTATAGCCTTGCACTTTTTTTCATTTTTTTCGACATGCCAAATTCGGGTCTTTTTGGCCCTTTTTGCAACTTTCAATGCTATCTCTCATCTTGGGAGGCTATTTTATGTGGTTTAATGTAGTTTTCAGCTGATTTGGGGACGTGTCATTTTTTGACATTTTTGCCATACTATAGCCTTGCCTTTTTTTGTCATTTTTTCAAGTTGCCAAGTTGTGTTGTTTTTTTACCCTTTTTGTAA
This sequence comes from Plectropomus leopardus, assembly GCF_008729295.1. Lineage (NCBI taxonomy): Eukaryota > Metazoa > Chordata > Actinopteri > Perciformes > Serranidae > Plectropomus > Plectropomus leopardus. The sequence goes on from NW_024630401.1 coordinate 1,838, forward strand.
CTTTTAATGCTATGGCTCGTCTTGGGGGGCTATTTTATGTGGTCTAATGTGGTTTTCAGTTGATTTTGGGACATGTCATTTTTTGACATTTTTGCCATACTATAGCCTTGCATGTTTGGTCATTTTTTCGACACGCCAAATTATAGTCTTTTTGGCCCTTTTTGCAACTTTCAATGCTATGGCGTGTCTTGGGAGGCTATTTTATGTTGTTTACTGTGGTTTCCAGCTGATTTTGGGACATGTCATTTTTTGACATTTTTGCCATACTATAGCCTTGCCTTTTTTGTCATTTTTTCGACACGCCAAATTATGATCTTTTTGGCCCTGTTTGCAACTTTTAATGCTATGGCTCATCTTGGGAGGCTATTTTATGTGGTTTAACGTGGTTTTCAGCTGAATTTGGGACATGTCATTTTTTGACATTTTTGCCATACTATAGCCTTGCCTTTTTTGTCATTTTTTCGACATGCCAAATTGTGTTGTTTTTCACCCTTTTTGCAACTTTTAATGCTATGGCGTGTCTTGGGAGGCTATTT
>NW_024630402.1:0-2589 GCF_008729295.1 Plectropomus leopardus
ATTATAACAGAAGTCGAGTATAATCGTAGTCTCATATTATTGTTCCTATCTTTTATTGTTTAATTTTCTAAAATGGCTGTGAGGGTGACGCTGTGGTCTCTGTGTTGCAGGAAGAGTGTTCAGACCAAAGTGGATCAGATTCTGGTAAGACCCAAAAGTTCTCGATGAGATCACTCAGTACGTTTACATCATGTTAAAAAAAAGTGTAATTATTGTGTCAGTCCGAATAAAACCGGACTTGTAAAATCCATGTAAACATGTTACTTGCAATTGGAATAAATTGAATTTCTCGAAATAAGAGCTCAGAGCTCAGCTGCGATTTGTTCTGTTTTAACAGCAAGACGTTCAACGTTTCTCCGACAACGACAAGCTGTACCTGTACCTCCAGCTGCCGTCCGGACCGAGCGCCGGAGACAAGAGGTCAGACCTGCTGCTGCAGCACTGCAACACTGAAGAGTGTGTGTGTGTGTGTGTGTGTGTACACATTTCAGAATATAGCTTGAGTATGGGCTTGCAGGTTTGGATGACATGTTTTCTTAAAAAAAAAGAATCACCCAAAATTTTTTGGGCCCAAAAATTAATCTCCACCCCCTTAAACAATCACTCCAAAAAATGAAAAGAAAAAAATAACAAAAATCTTTCAAAAAAAAAAACAAACAGATGTCTTTTTTGACATTGTTGACATCTCGTGTTTTCTTTAAGAAAAATAAAAGTCCTCTTTTTTTTTTAAATCACCAAAATGATTTCTTTAACAATCGCTAATTTTTTAAAGAAAAAAAAAACTTCAATAAAACATGCACAGGTTTGAAAGACGGGGTTTCATTAAGAATTACAACTACAAAAAGTTTTTAAAAATATGCTGAGTTTTGTCTTTAAAAAAACTTTTAAAAATGTGTGTGTGTGTGTGTGTGTGTGTGTGTGTGTGTGTGTGTGCGTGTGCGTGCATGCGCAGTGGTGGCGACTCCAGCTCCTTCAACACAGCCGACCAGCTTCACACCTGTAACTGGATCCGCAGTCACCTGGAGGAGCATTCAGACACCTGCCTACCCAAACAGGACGTCTACGAGACATACAAGTCAGAACACACACACACACACACACACACACACACACACAAACAAACACACACAGACACACACACACACTCTCTCTCTCTCAGACCCTCCGAGGTCGTCTGTTGGGTCATGTGATCTCTGACTGTCTTCCTGTCTCAGGAGATACTGTGAGAACCTGCAACATCGCCCGCTGAGCGCCGCCAACTTCGGGAAGATCATCAGGGACATTTTCCCCAACATCAAGGCCCGGAGGCTCGGCGGCAGAGGACAGTCCAAATATCCTTTAACCTGCTGGACAGACACACTCTGTGTCCCCCAACACTTTAGTGGTTTATATGGTCTTGTAAAACCTGGAAGAGTCATGGAAGATTTAAAAGAATATTTCTCATCCTGGAAAAGTTTTGGAAAACTAAATATACCCTGAAATCTTTGTAAAAAAATCACAGAATCACAGAAAAACATTTTTTCTTTAAAAAAAAAAAACAACAACAAATGTTCTCTAAAAATTGCCCCCAAAAATTCACAAAAAAAGGAGCCATTTTTTTTTAAGGAAAAAGGCCAAATGTTTTATAAGGTATCAAATCCTTTCAAACCTGTCGGGCCTGAGGGTTTGAATGTTTAAATTATTTAAAAAATTCCACGTTTTCTTAAAAAAATAGCCACGTTTTTAAAGAAAATATGCCTTCCAGGGCACAGCAGTATCACACCGTCGTATGGGACTGGTGCTGTCGCTGTCGGGCTTCGTGAGTCTTTCAGGGTCGCTGGTTGAATTCCCTAACTTGCCCGGCTGATACGTACTGTTACAGCGGCATCAGGAGGAAGACGGTTCTCAACATGCCTCTGCTGCCCAACCTGGACCTGAAGAACGACCCGGTACACACACACACACACACACACACTTCCTCTGATGGACCTCAGTTTTTGCCTACAAAATGACATCATCAGTGGACTACAGTGCAGCTAACGTGGCTGAACAGACAAAGAAAAGAATCCTAATCGGTATTCAGCGTAACGTTTTTTCCTCTTCCTCCTCTTCATCTCCAGGCAGAGCTGACCGAGCTGGTCCAGACGTACAAACAGGAAGTGACAGAGGCGGCGTGCGAGCTGATCTGTGATTGGGCGCAAAAGATCCTAAAGCGTTCGTTTGACACGGTGGTGGAGATCGCTCGTTACCTGATCCAGGAGCACATCGTCAACCCGCGCTGCAGCCAGGCCGAGCTGGTGACGTCGGCCGCACTCGCAGGTGTGTGTGTGTGTGTGTGTAGTCTAGCATACAGAGCTTGATGGCATGTTTTCTTGAAAAACATTGCCCCAAATTTTAAAGACAATAACGACTGTCAATTTGTTTTTCTTAAATAAAAACAACAGTTAGGAAAAAATTCTCCAAAATTGTTTCTTAAACCACAAAAAATTCAAGTCAAAATCTTTTCTTTAAAAATTGCCAACAATTATTAAAGAAAAAAAAATTATAAACAAAACATGCACAGGTTTGGAAGGAATGTTTTCTTTCAAAAAATTACAAAAAATTTTTAAA
>NW_024630403.1:0-3725 GCF_008729295.1 Plectropomus leopardus
ATGAAAACACTACAGGATGTCACAGCATTAGTTACACAGTAAGACAATAGAGCAATCAAAAAGCAACACAACAGGCAAAAACAAGTTTTTGTTAGTCCACAAAGAAAACAAACAAACTGAACAGAAATGTATCAAATGAAATGGTTGGCACTTTTAAAATACCATTGTATTTTTTGTTATACAAACAAAACAAAACCAGTGCAAGTAAATGAAAGAAGCAATCGTTACATTAATAATAACAACAAAAAACCTATTTCACACAAACAAGGCAGATTTTTACCAAAACTATGACAGAATACAACAAGAAAGAATTTCTAAATATTTGTAGTTAAGATACTGATACAAAGCAAAACACCTTATTTGCTCTGGACTTAGTTGATGCAATAGCCATGTATTGATCAGTAAAATGCTTGCTTTTCTGTGCCACAAAGGGTTAAAGCAAAAACACACTTCTTCCACATGTTAAGCCTCTTGCTCACTTGTTCAAAAATCAGATCTCTGCCACAATAGAATAAACAACTAGCCATCTGTTTTGAATGCAATCCTAGTGGAAGGAGTGCCACTGTTTATTTTAAATAATCAAAATACTTTTGATTTTACAGCACATATTCTGTCTTCTGAGAGGAGCAACTTGCTTTTTCCGTTTAACTTAAGGTTAGTCATTTTGTGTAAAAGCTCAGAACTTTGAGAGACCAGGGCCGGTGTGTATGGAAATCATCTTCAGAATGATCCTGAACTTTGACTTATGACTTGAAACATCCTCAGGATATGCCAAGCGCAGGATCCAGAAAGCATTCAGGATAAGGAATTCAGGAAAGGATTTCATAACATTTCTCATGCACTACTGCACTTCTTAATATGGTCTCACAATTATTCTATCTATTACTATAGGTATTTTTAAGCAGATCCAGATGAATCCAGATTTACAGCTCAGCCTTGGTGTGGAGGTATGCGTTGTCTTTGTATTTCTATTCCTTTAAAATTATTTTACTTTTTTTAATGCGCTAGAAAGCCTTGGGAGATCTGTGAATTTTTTTTATTTGTAATGATCTGCTAACAACTGGGCACGTCGGTCTGATAAATTAGAAAACTTTAGGCAACTGTACTGACAAATAATTGTACTTAAATGCTAAATTCTGTATTTAGAACTTAAGAATTTCGATTCTAAGACAAAATTTGTAGCCACAGGACTGTCTTCACGCACACGCAATCTACTTCACCATCTTTTCCTGAGTTTTTTAATGCATCTCATAGTTTTTATTATGAGATAGTATGGAAGTCAGATGTAAATGGCCTCCTAAATGTACATCCACCTATTATCACATGACCAAATTTCCATATTTGTGTCATTGAGTCATTTCCACATCAAACTTCTGTGCTAAAACCCCTGAAAAAAAGGTTAGCAAGACAACCTTTTTTTGTCAATTTAAGAAATATATATATATATATAAGGCATGAAATGTTAAACTAAACCCAAGCAGCTAATGATAATCTACAACATTAAACAAAAGAGGTGAAAAGTATTGAAAAACAAGGCCATAGATAACCACCCTATAGACTGGGACCCAAAACACATCACAGGTCTGTTTCTAGTGTCACACAGTAATAAATAAAGTAAATCCGGCCCCTAATGCCACTTCAGAAAACAGAACAAAAAAGGTATATGTTTCTGGCCTTCTTCTGCTATAAAATAAAGCCAATACTGTATCTAAGAACATAAAGTCAACTTTGTCAGAATTTCAAGGCAAGATAAGAACGAGACTACATGCTGGAACTCAAACTCCTGTTTTGTGTTTTTTTGATTTTGAATGACATACTACACTATGACATTTTTCATGTTTTTGGACATCATACTAAACTATTATATTTTTGGGATGATTTTGAACAACATGCTATACTATGACGCTTTTTCATGATTTTGGACCACATAATATATACTATGAGTTTTTTTTTCATGGTTTTGGACATCATATTCATTATGACGTTTTTCTGATGGTTTTGGACTACGTACTATACTATGATGTTTTTGTGATGATTGTCGTCATACTATACTAAGGCGTTTTTTTACTTTGTTTTCGGCCGCATACTATGCTATGGTGTTTTGTTAAGATTTCGGACGACATATTATACTATGACGTTTATTCAGGATTTTGGTCCACTTACTATACCTCAACATTTTTTCACGGTTTTGCACAACATACTGTACTATAAAGTTTTTCATGATTTTGGACATCATACTATACTATCTATGTATACTAAACTATACAATGACATTTTTGTGGTTATTTTTGGATGAGATACTAAACTATGATGATTTTGCATGATTCTGAACAACATACTATACAATGAATTTTTTTTCATGATTTTGCATGACATACTATACTATCATGTTTTTACATGATTTTGGAGGACATACTATACCATGATGGGTTTTTTTTTTTCTTACATGATTTCGGACGACATACTATACTATGACATTTTTTCAGGATTAAGGACGAAATACTATACTATGACATTTTTTGATTATTCTGGACGACATACTATACTATGATGTTTTTTCATGATTTTGGATGACAAACTATGTTTTTTTTGTGATGATTTTGGAAGACAAACTATACTATGGTATTTATGTAATGATTTTGGACAACATACTATACTATGATGTTTTTGTGATGATTTTGGTCATCATACTATACTAAGACGTCTTTTCATGATTTCGGACGACTTACTTTACCATGATTCGGACAAAGTCAACTATAGTCTACATACTATACTATGACCTTTTTTATCGGTTTTTCATTACTAGTACTACAGTACTAAAGTCGTGGTACAATACTAATACTATGACTTTTTTTGATGCCGATTAATATTCTATGATGTTTTTGTGATGATTGTGAATAACATACTATACTATGACATTTTTTCATGATTTCGGACTCCATACTATGACTTTTTTGCTTGACTTCAGATGACATTATATACTATACCTTTTTTATGACTTAAGACTAAAATATACATTCATACATACATACATATATACATACATATATACATATACACACACACACACACATATATATATTTTAAGTTCTTTTGTGGTTGTGGACATATTATACTTACTGATACTGATGATTTTGTACAATATACTATACTATGCCTTTGTTCATTTCTTCAGATGACATACTATGCCATGACGTTTTTGCATGACTTCGAATGACATGCTTTACTGTGACGTTTTTTCATGATTCTGGGTGACGTACTGTACTATGATTTTTTTTTTTTTTTACAAGATTTCGGACAACATACTATAGCAGGCATGTCAAACTGGTCCACAGGGGGGCCGGTGTGGCTGCAGGTTTTTGTGCCAACCAACCAAGAGCACACAGCTTGACCAATCAACTGTCTGAAGACGGAGATCAGTTGATTAAATGAGTCAAGTCTGGTGTGCTGCTACTTGGTTGGAAACAAAACCTGCAGCCACACCGGCGCCCCTGTGGACCAGTTTGACATGCCTGTACTATAGTATGGCTTTTTTCATGATTTTGGACGACATACTATTCTATGATGTTTTTCATGATTTTGGACAACATGCTATTCAATGGTGTTTTTTCATGATTACAAACGACATACTATACTATGACGTCTTTTTATGATTTCTGACAACATATTTTGCTATCGCGTTTTTTCTTGATTTCGGACAACATACTTTACTATGGCTTTTTTTA
>NW_024630404.1:0-2926 GCF_008729295.1 Plectropomus leopardus
AAAATCAAGAAAACAAATAAAATTAAAATAGAAAATTGAGTTTTTTTGAGTTCTTTCAGAAACACGTAAAAAAATTAAATGTGGAATTTTATAAAAATCCAAACTTAATGCACTTTTTTACTTTAAAAAAAAAAGATTGTTTAAAGACTGATGAATGAATAAGACTACATGCTGTCAAAGCTTTAAATAAAAAAACCTTTTTATCAACACACACACACACACACACACACACAGAGGTTCAAAGGCAGCTCTGCTAACGTGTGTGTGTGCACACACACTCAGGTGAATCACTGCAAACAAAACAAAAGACATGTTTGCGCGAGAGAACGAGTCGACGCCCTCAGACTGAAACAGCTGCTCAGCCGTGATGACAAAGCTGAGTCAGCAGTAAAGTGGCGCTTTTCATTCACGAGAACGTAAACACACCCGAAAACACTCTGACTGGTGTAAGAGGCTTTTTAAAGGCCTGCAGAGGTTAACAGTGTTTAACAGAGTTTTCTGTCCTCCAGGTCTCAGCTGGTCTTTTCCTGCAGTGGAGTCGCTCTCATCTGTAGAGACGCTTGAAATAACTGCTTTCTGATTTGTATTTTTTTAGGTGCTTCAACGGGACGCTGATTTACGAGCTGTGAAATTCCTCCTGTGTGTGTTTCATGTGATACGAATGCAGAGTTTCACTCCAAAAGCAGCACACAGTTATCAGAGCTGTTAGTATCTGAAACTGGAATCTCCGTCACGTGATGTTAGGATTAATATGTTTGAATACACAATGCATGATGGGAGCTTTCACTGTGGCTCATGAGGCTTTACACAACAATTTGGAGTGAAACTCTTATTTGTGTTGTTTTTGCTTCACAAATCCTCTTGCAGCCGCTTTTAAATTGGCCTCTAAACCAGAAAAGGGAGAGATACCTACAGGAAACTGTTAAAAGTTGAAATTTTAATGTATGTAAATATATATGTGTATATATATTACTTGTATAAAAATCAATGTTGCTGATAATCATTGACACAATCCAGGATAAAATTCTGAAAATTAATGAATATTTGATTTTTATGATGAGGGCTGATGTTGGTTAAAGAGACAAAAATAGAAAATCATATTGAGGTTTTTTTTTTTTTTTTTTTTAAAGCTTGATTTTAAAAAGTGCATTTTCTTTAAGGGTTAAACACAAACCAGTCCGATCTTTTTATTTTTTCAGTCAAAAACAGACAGAAAACAGAAGTGAGTTGCTGTCAGTTTTGCTGAGGTTTAAATTGAAATATGGCTGCCAGGGGGCGTGCTGCATCACAAACGCCGCCTCGTTGTTTCCTGCGTTCACCTGCTGTCTCTCGAACACTCACCTCGCCCTCCAGGTGATGCGTCGCGCTCAGAGCAACTCGCCTCGTATCCCTCCAAAGAAATACCACTCCTTCAGGGAGCCGCGGGAGGTCGACATCAACAACCTCCTCTTGCTCCCCGGGTACAAACCTCGCCGCCGCCCCCCCTCCTACCCCGCCCACGTCAGTCCTTCCAGGGAACACCTCAACATGCCTCGAATCCGAGTCACCTGCGTCCCCGAGTCCTCTCGGCAGGGGGCGCACCACCAGGGCCCCCACAAGAGCCCCAGGAGGATCCCCAACAGAGGCTACAGCAGGAGCCCCGACTCCAGGGGCCGGAGCCCCGACTCCAGGGGCCGGAGCCCCGGGCGCCGGGTCAGTTGGAGGATGAACAGACTCTCCGCTCCTCGTCTTCTCCTCTCTGCTCCTGCAGTGTTTCGGGCTGACTCACTAACCGCCTGCTGGACGCGTTTAATCACTTTTTCGTATTTTCATTTCTCTAACCAGGTGGACTCTCACACATTAACCCCGCGCTGGCTGCGGACTCTTTCTTCTTTTCTCCATCTCAGCCTTTCTCACAGGGATCTTTGGATTAACTTTCCTCTTTGATCGCTTCCAAAACTAACTCCCACCTCCCGAGTAAAATCACCGAATCATATTTTTCTTATTGAGAGTCTGCAGCGGTGCGAGCACATTCAAAATACTGTCAACTTTTAACTGCGGTTTTCTCGCACGTGGAAGTGTGATGGGATCATTTCTCTAACAGGTGCTAACTCTTTCAGCTCAGACTAACATCAGATTAATCCTGCAGGCTTTGTTTCCGTTACAGGTCCTTTGAGTTTCGATATTTTGTGTTTATTTGTTCAATTTAACCCGAAAGCAGAGACGCTCAACTTACTTTGCCTGGGGGCCGTTTTTGTAAATGACAGGAGGCCAGGGGCCAGTCGCAGGAGCCCCATACATGGTTTTAAGATTGTAGGATGTTTCTTGAAATTTAGGACATTTTGTAGGATTTTAGGACATTTCTTAGATTTTTGACATTCCTTGGATTTTTGGAAATTTCTCAGTTTTTAGGACGTTTCTAGGATTTTAGGTCATTACTAGGACTTAAGAACATTTCTCAGCTTTTATGACATTGCCAGCATTTAGGATTTTTTTTAGCATTTTAGGCTGTCTCTAAGATTTTAGGACATTAGAGTCTTAGCTAGGACCTCTGCCGAGGGATCCTCCACTGGCACTTTTTTGATAAACAAGCTCTATTTTGATGCACCCTGACACCGTTTGGATACTAAAAGCACAAAAACGATTCACAGTGTGAATAACTTTACTTTTATTGTGAATTATAAATTGTTTTTCGGGCCCTCGGCACCTCGTCAGGCTGTACGTTGAGTATCGCTGCCCTACACACTTCACACACGTGTTACCTTTTAGTTTTGTGTTGAATGTAAGTGAAGTCACACGAGTTAAATGCAGGTCAGCGCTCCATATTTGAACTCTGCAGGTTTTCTTGTCATCATAAATTAAGGCCAAACAGCTGGCAGTCCTCCCCGGTGTACACACACACACACACACACACACACACACACACACACACACACACACACACACA
>NW_024630405.1:0-2464 GCF_008729295.1 Plectropomus leopardus
AATAAAGCCGATCTAATATAATTTCTTTGTCTCGTATCAGTCAAAAAGGTCTCTTCCTCCGTCCACACATACCGCGCTGAGTTTTGATGAATGTCATGTGACTTTGCTGAACTTCTTCTTCTTCTTTGTTTTTAATGGCGGTTGGCATCCATAAAGTCGCATTACTGCCACCAGGTCTTGCACATCATGTGATCTATGGAAGCAGAAAGCAGAATGCAGTTTTGCAAAATATGTCTTTTCAAATCGCCCGAAATACCACCTAATGCAACATAAAAACTTTTTTGCAGACATGCATAGAAATAACAGCAACAAGAATCAGCAACAGACAGACGCAGAGATAAAATACAGCAGTCGTAACGTAAACTCTTAATGAAATCATAAGAGATGCAGTTATAGTTTACCAAAATATGCACGAAAACAGGCAGGCCATGCAACGTAGAGTGAGGCAGGTTGTCATAAAACGGATATTTCATAAATACCCATCTCTGTATTAGATAGATAGATAAATAATTTTAAATGATGTCTTTCCATTCTAAATGCACTCATAAATCAATAGCTTTTTTTTTGTTTATTCCAATGGGCATATAATATTTTATTTTCTCTCTTTCTGTTATCTTCCTCTTTTTATTCTCTTTGTAATTATCTTTAAATGCATTTATTTTTATTAGTTTTATTGTTATTGCAGTATTGTATTTATTTATCTATTTTCCTTAATTGATTAATATTTTATTTATTTATTGATTGATTTATTTATGTATTGGTTTTATCGTGGCTCTGGTGTTTCCTCACTCATGGTAGCATTTTCTTTCAGTTCCCATTTTTAATGAGTACTCTTATTTTAGTTTTTCCCAGTGTGCCTGTGTGCGGCTTCATCCCACCATGTGCATTTGTTGACGTCACGGTAACGGCTTCCCGGAGCGTAAAAAGGTCATAAGTGGACGCAGACGGTCGTTAAGGAGTTGGGATTAGAACATGTTGAAGATCCACCCCCTCATCCAAATATGGTCACTTCTGGCTCCAAAATAATAAAAAAAAAACAATATGGCGACAAACAAAAGGCCGACCTCAAGGCTTCAAACCGTTGTCCTGGTTTGGCAGCGATTCTTGGTGACGTGGCAAAGTTACTTAAAAATTCTGTTAATTTTTAATTTTTAGTCATTTAGTAATTAATTAGACCTTTTTATTTTATCTCTTTACTCCTTTATTGTAAATCTTCATCCATTATAAAAACAAGTACTACGGTGATGTTCTACATGTACTGCAGTATTACAGTACTCTGGCAAACGGAGGTGAAAGATGATGACGAAGATGACCAAACGGAGCGGCTCAGCGAATTCTGTCTCGTTTGTCATTGGCTGAAAATAACTGACTGGTAGCACACTTCCTGTCCACATTTTGCCTTTTCATAATAATTTTGTTAGTTAAGAAGACCTTATCTAAGGGGCCCCAAAACCCCCAACACACACACACACACACACACACACACACACACACACACACACACTGTCCCTCTGCCAACAGTCAGTGTGACAGAGCGACGGCGGTTGTGGTGGTTTTTGAATTAAAACTCTGGCTCGGGGCACTTCGTTAACTTATTATGGAAAACAGAGGCTTCACCAACGCCCTCTCTAACACACACACACACACACACACACACACACACACACACACCCTCCTGTCTTTTGATAAGGCTTGTACCCTTGTCAACAAGCACACAATTTAATTAGTGTTGATTGTTGTTGGCGTGTTCAATAGTTATTAATTAGAGCGGGGAGGGGCCCTGGTCTAGATTGCACGCCCGAAGCTGTGACGCATCGTGTTGTCTCACACTGCAGAATAACAGAGATGCTACGAAAAATCAAAGAGTGTGTGTGTGTGTGTGTGTGTGTGTGTGTGTGTGAGGATATGATCATTGCAGCATCACACAGACACTTCAGGACCTGGACTTTTCTATTCACATCACACGACACAGAGGAAAAGACCTCATGTTGCAGGAAACGTTCCCACAACATTGGCTAACGTTACCTACAAGTTGCAATAATGTTTTAAAGAAAACATTTTAGGGCAGCACCGTGGCGTCGTGGTTAGCACTGTTGCCTGTAAGGTTAAATGCTGATGTAACGTTTTAACTGAAACATTCAGAGGATGTTTTGGTGATGTTGAGAGGTGACAGATCATAGAATGTTCTTTTTTTTATAAAATGTTCCCACAACGTTACATGAGAACAAAGGAAGAATGTTTTCAAAGCAACATTCAGAAAATGTTATGCTGCCTAAACGCAGGGGCCAGTGATTGACAGCTAAGTTTTAGAGGTTAAATAACTAAAAATAAATGTTAAATATCCAAAAATAAATATTAAATAACCAAAATAAATATAAAATAATCAAAACAAATATTTAATGACCAAAACAAATATTAGATAAACAAAATAGAAATTAAATAACCAAAAATAAATCTTAAATTA
>NW_024630406.1:0-3592 GCF_008729295.1 Plectropomus leopardus
CACACACACACACACACACACACACACTTTACCTGTCACCAGAGCTGCTCAGGATCTATAAACCCGCTGAGGCCCATTGATTTTTTCGTTAGCAGGTTGTTTAATGTAATCTCGGGACCCCTCAGGACATCGACCCCCCCCTCAGCTCGGGTGGAAACGACCTTCTGACCTTTCCACGCCACCGCCGCCTCCTCCGCCTCCACCAGTTAATAGGAAACCTCTCCACACAGATGAGAAACGTGTTTTTCTCCTCAGCAGCAGCAGTTTGATGCCTCGGCTGACATTTAGTGTAGACGCTTAATTTACACTCGACTCCCTCGGCAGTCGTCTGATTTAAGACGCCGTGACGCACCTCCACCTCCACGACACTGACAGGGAGAAAAAAGACGGTGAAATCATAGATCCGTTAACTTCATCCGCACTAATGGCTCTGAAAACCTTTTACCCAAGGATAAGAAATTACATGTTTCATAAATGAATACTGAAGTAAAAAGCAGAAATCATAAATCACCTTAACCCAAAGCTGTTATTTCTGTCCACTGATGACACACGAACAGTGTTTGTCGGGTTTATTCTAATTATTGTGACGGATTTAGTTTGATCTCGTTATAAAACTGATTATTTATTTACTTATATATTTTTATTATGCTTTTGCACCAGCTATTGCTGAGGCCAGAGTCATTTTTGGGTTGTTCATCCATCCACCCCATTCTTGTGAGCGTAATATTTAACACCTTGAATAAATTTTTACAAATTTGGCACAAACGTCTAATCGTCTACTAATTAGAAGTTAGTAGTCATAGGTCAAAGATCAAGGTCACTGTGACTGTGTCTTTTAATTGTAAATGCGATATCTTAAGAACAACTTAATGGAATATCCTTAAATTTGTCACAAACGTTCGCTTTGACACAAGGACGAACTGATTCGATTTTGGTGGTCAAAGGAAAAGGTCAACTTGACCTTGTCCGTCGCACTCTTGTGAATGCAATACCTCAAAACCAATTTGATGGAATATTCTCTAATTTGGCACAAACATCCACGTGGACTGATCAGAATTTGGTCGTCAAAGGTCAACGTCACTGCAACATTTTGTCAACATTATAAATCAAGAAGGCTTTAGGGATTTTTTTCAAATTTGGCACAAACGCTCAACTGGACACAAGAACAAACTGGATAAAACATGCTAGTCAAAGGTCAAGGTCACTATGATCTTTCCATCACTTTCTTTTGAAAGCATTATCTCAGGATCGCCTTGAAGGACCCCCCCCAAAAAAAAAAAAATTGGCACAAATGTTGAAATGGATTCGACAGTTAAAATAACAGAATTTGGTGGTTGAAGGTCAAGGTCAGTGTGAAGCTAATCATGACAAACTTTACACAGATATCTAAAAGGATATAAAGTATCAAGTTCTGACATTTTATATCCAAGAGGTCAAAGGTCATCTTCACTGTTATATCTTAATGTTCTGCAAAAACACTTTTGTTAACCCCTTAGGATCCGCTTTAATATCAGCTTTTATATAAGTTTGAAAAAAATATACATTAATATTATTTTCCACTTTAACTGAATTTATTTTTTTAACCATTAGTCCTAATCATAAATATTAAATATTCATTAATATTATGAGTTTTAAACCTTTAAATGTCAGTTTTTGTCATTTATTTTCAAAATACTACATGCTCAGTAGATTTTTTAAATCATCACAGCCCATATATGTCAGTGATTAACAGCAACGTTGATTTTTAAACATCATTATTTTTTGTGCAGTGTCAAACACTCACACTCATACCGCTCTGCACTCAGAATAAGCTTTTCCAAAAAAGAAATATACATTAACATGATTTTCTACTTTCGTTGAATTTATTTTTTAAGGGGTTAAAAGTACATAAAATCTGCAAAACAGTTGAAGAGAGCAAACTTTTGCCACCGCTGCACAATCCTCCTTCAGCCTTCAGATGAACTCAAAGTGTTGATCTGCGTTAAACGTAAAGACGGACAGTCATTCGACGGATGCGTCAGCGTTTCTGTCGTTTGAGTGCCATGAGTCATGAGAAAATAACAAAAAAAGGTGCTTTCTTTACAGATTGCGAATGTTCCTCTTGTGCCGCTGCGTCTTTATTTCTCCTCATCAGAAGCAGAAGATTCGTCCCTGAAAGGCTGCTGATGTGTAATTGCGCTCCACATGAAAGGAAACTCTCTGATGTGCTTCGTGTGTCGCTCATTGTCTCCGTCTGTGACTCACTGAGGCCATAAACTCGTCCTGTTGATGCTTTCGCAGCTCGCACTACACGCACCGCCCCCAAAAATACGCCCGCGGATGATGAAGACGAGGACTTCGGGGACGACGACAGCTTCATCAATGATGACAGCGAGGATGCGGGCGATGACTCAGACTACGTCCCTCCTGCTTCGGACGACAGCGGTAAGGAGGACATCAAAGGACTGCAGAAGGAGGCGAAGGCCTTTGTGCAGAGAAGGAAGTAAAAACAGAGCTTCTTTTTCTTTTTTCTGTTCGTTTGAAAGCTGCACCAGACAGACACGTTTTAGCCGAAATCAGCTGCAGCATCTGACGCCTCAGTAGCTCGATTAGGTCGTGTACCTGGACTGCTGTCCTCGTCCCGCGTAGAGCGGTGAAGGGACGTATTTTTGTGACCAGCCAGGAAGTTAGCATCGCACTGGTTCCCTTGTCAAAAACCTCTTTTTGATTATCGTCAAAAATAAGCTCTGTGAGGAACACGAGTTTATGGGACACGTTTTGTTGAAAGAAGCAAAAAGCTGTTAGAATATAAACCAACTACATCACAGTCGACTTAAAGGACACCAGCACAAACACCGTAAAACACTCTGAAACGCAATCGGAAAATATCAGAAACAGATCAATCTACAAGTTGGAGCGCGACTCTGTAAACTCTGGGTTTAATGAGATTCTGCGTCGCTGTGATGACGACAAACTCTGTCGTCCCATTTAGCCACGTGTTAGCAACCGCCTTTTTTAAGACTTTTTGAAAATTTTTTGAAAACTTCAAACACTGTTTATTCGGGCGTATTTTATGTTGCAGAACAAAGCGTCTAAATACCTTTAGCCAGAGTTAACCACAGACCTTATTTAGGGCATTTTACCTGAAACACATAAAAACCCAGAGACTTTGAGACGCGGGAACCGGACGTGCAAAAATGCTAACGGACTTTTGCATATTAGGACTCGTGACTTCATTGATTGAAATCTTTATTTTGAAACATGTAAACAAACAGAAGAAAACAAAACAAGGAAAGCAATTAAGCATTTACAAACAAGAACAAGTATAATGCCACAAAATTAGAACATAAAATATAAATAAATAATATAAATATCAAAGTACCAAAAAAGCAAAACAAACAAACAACAACAAAATAAAAAATAATAATAATAATAGTGATGCGTTTGGCAGTTTTGACTTCACCACTCTTTACTATGAATAAGCAACAGCTCAGCTCGAAAATTCAAACTACGGCTGAAACAAGAACTCAAAATTGGGGGTCAGACGTAAATAAATCCTGTAATCTTTGCAGTTCAGCATTTTAAATATGTCTGGTTTTGTTCGCAGTAAAGT
>NW_024630407.1:0-3277 GCF_008729295.1 Plectropomus leopardus
CCTCCTCCTCTCTATCAGCTGATCATCCTCCCGCCTGTATGTGTGTGTTTGTGTGTGTTTTCACCTGAGGCTGTGGTGTGAAAAAACACACCTTCATTCACACTCCTGGGAGTTTGTTTGCTTTCTCTTTTTCTTCTCTTTGTTCCTTCATTTCCTCCTTTTCCTCTCTGATGCATCGTTTTTCCTCCCTTCCCTTGACTTTCGTTTCCTCTCTTTCCTTTCATACCTTCTATGCATTTATATCTTTTTCTTTTATCCTCATTTTCAGAGCCTTCTTTTCCTTTTCTTATTCTTTTTTGCTTTTCTCTCCTTCACTTCCCTTTCCTTTTCCTGATTTTTCCTTCCTCTCTTCTCTCCTTCCTGTCCTAACTTTCTTCCAGTCCTTTGCTTTTCCTTCTTTTCCTTCTTATTTCTTTTCCTGTATTTCCTGTTTTCTCATGTTTTCTTCCTTTGCTTCCTGTTGTTTCTTTCTCCCCGTTATATCCTTCCATTTATTTCACTCCTTCACTTCCCCTTCCTTCCCTTCTTCATTTTTAGACTTTCCTTGATACCATTTCCTACCTCTTTTTTTCATTTTACTCTCCTTATTTTTCTTGTTTCTTGTCTTTTCATTTTCTTTCTTCTTTCTTTCCTTCCTTTACCTTGTTTTTCCACACCTCTGCTTTTTTCATCTCTCCTCCCTTCTTATTTTTTCCTTCCTTTCCTTGACTTTTTCCTTTTCTTGCTTTGCCTTGTTTCCCTCTTTCCTTTCATTCCACCTTTATGTCGCTTTTTCCTTAATTCTTGTCACTCGTTTCTTTTCTTGCTATCTATCTTTTCTTTCTTTTCCTCTTTCATCCTTTACCTATTTTTCCCAGCCTTTCACTGATTTCCCTCACTTCCTTCTCCTCCCCCATTTGTCTTATTTCCTTTCCTTTTGTATGTTAATTTTCCAGCCTTTGTCCTTTTCCTTAAATGTCTTTTGCCTCTTTCCCTCTTTCTTTTCTAATCATTTCTTCCCCCTTTCTTTCCCTCCTTCACTTCCCTACTACCCCACTTTCCTTGTGTTTCATTTCTTCCTTCCCATTTTTCCCTCCTCATCTTGCATTTCCTTGTTTCCCTCCTTACTTCTCTTTCATCTTCTCCCCTTTCTTCCCCCTTTCAATTATTTCCTTTTATTTCCTTGTGTTTCTTGCTTCCTTCCCTTTTTCTTTTCCCTGATTTTTCCCTTACTTATTTTCTTTCCTTTCTCCTTAACATCATCACTTTCGTCCTCTTCCCCCTCATCTGACACCCACATCATCCTCCTGCGTGTGTGTGTGTGTGTGTGTGTTTATCTATTTATCAGTCCTGTTATTGTTATTAACAGCCATCGCTGCAGCGACCCGCTGCGCTGCCGGCACTCAGATTGGAGGCTTCCCCTCCTGTGGGCTGATGGGAAAACAGCCTCGGGGCTCAGTGTGTGTGTGGGGGTGTGGGTGTGTGTGTATGTGTGTGTGTGTGTGTGTGGTCTGCATCCTCGGTGTTAATGGCTTCCTGCTGATTCTTTTTCTCTTTTTCCTCCCCTCCGGTTACAAACATTTATGCTTCCATCTCTCTGTGTCTGTGTCCGTCAGCTGCCATTTTGGATCTGATCGCTCCGCTCTCAGGTGTTACGTTGAAGTTTGAGCCCAAAGAAAACGTGTGTCACCAACCTGAGTGTGACTTCAGAGTAAACTATGTTGCTGTTTTCTGACTGAATGGTCAGTTGTTATCAGCCTGTATTGTTGTGTTATTTTGGTGCAGCAGGATCTGTCTGCACGTCTCCTCATGTGTTCAGTTTTCATGTTTTTACGATGTCTCGCAGTAAATATTAATTATTGATCAAAAGAAGGTGAAGGTGTTATTTTAATTTGAGACTGGAGAAGACTCATTTTTCAGGAACTTTTTATGATAACTAATAAAAAAATGCTCACCTTTTTTTCAGCTTCCACACTGTAAAATGCGTGTTTATCCACATTAAATTACTGACCACGAGTTGCATAACAAACAGCAGGTTTTTTTTTTTATTAATAATTAACTCTTTCTCATCTCTCTTCCTGTCTGTCAGGAGGTGCTGTTGAAGCGAGCAGCCGACCTGGTGGAGGCTCTTTACGGGATGCCACACAACAACCAGGTGAGTCAGCGGCTTCACTTTGACCTTTGAACTCTGCAGATTTAAACAGGTTCACTGGAGGAACAGCACAGTGTCCCGGGAATTAAGTTCATGTTGAGCACTTTAAATACCATCTCTGAGTTTTTATATACTGAAGCCACCTTCCCTTAACCTTCACCAATCTGCGGTTATTATATGGAAAGAAGATATTTATTAAAACTGTTTTCATTGAATATAATCTGGTTTTGCCGAATCCTCTAACACTGAGGTTTTACCCTGGTGATGGTCGGGAGTTTATATCTTCAAATTAATCGTCTGCATCCTCAAATGACTCAATTAATCCCCTGAAACTCCTCCTGGAGTCGTGTCCGTCAGTCCGTGTGTGAGCGGGTGGTGAAGCGGGGAGGTGGTGGTTTACCTGCAGGGCTTTTACAACAATTTATTTAACTCTGTCCGATAATTCAGTTCTTAAATTAAACTTGTTAAAAAGAACCAGGACATGGTGTGTTCACTGACTCATACACACTCAGGAAAACCAGCTACAAAACTGAAACGTGCCTGTAACAGTGAGTATTACAGATTGTCAACACGGGAATTAAATCCACATTTCTTCAGTTTTAGACAAAGTTTTAGAGCAGCTGCTTGTGTTTAGACAATTTTAACAACTTTGGCTTCTTTTGTGAAATGAAAAAAGGGTTTGTAGTAAAACAGGTTTATATTTCTTAAAGACAAATATTGAAAAGGCTCTTACAGCATTTCTGAAGGACATAAAATTAGACGTGGCAGTCACAGACAACAACATTTAAATTATTGGAATATCGTAACAGAACTAAGTGTTTCTCCACAGAGCTGGAGGGTCAAAACACAAAATTCATACTATTTCTCCTCATCTCTGGTACATGTTCATATCAAAAGTAACATATTTTATATTTTTAAAAAAATGCTGGGGAAGCTGATTTAACCCTCTGAAACCTCGATCAGCATCCCTTTTTTCGCGCTGCGTTCAGATGCCTTTCACAGTCATTTAAACTTTTGAACTCGGAGCAAACTGGTTTGATTTCTTCTTTAGAAAGATGGAAAAATTTCCTATTTTTTCTTTTTAATGCAATTTTCAGTTAAAAAAAAAAAAAAAACTTTTCAAATAATGTCTCACAAATTTTTTGG
>NW_024630408.1:0-5066 GCF_008729295.1 Plectropomus leopardus
TGGTTTTGAGATTTCAGCTCTGCCGCTGTCGCTTTGATTTTATGAAGTTTCTTTGTAACATCGCCGTTGAATTAATCAGATCTCGAGCAGCTCACATTTCAGCCGCAGCTCGTCGACACGGAGGAGAGATGTGTAAAGAGCTGAAGACCAAAGTGCTGCGTCTGCTGCCGCCGACCTCCAACGGACCCTCCGTTCAGCCGGAGGGCTACACAGGTTAGCTTAAATTTAAATGCACGTGCTTTACTGTAACGCCTAACATTAGGTTTTCGACTCTGATTGGCTTTATCTACCGAAGAAAGATTTGTACAGTGTGTTTGGTAATGTAATCATTGCAGCATGTTACATCAGTCATAAATGTCGACGATCCGCCCCACACCGATGACTGTACACAGTTTACGTCTTTACCAACACTTTTAAAGAGTAACTTTAAGTTTCTTTAAGGTTGCACTTTGTAAACAGGCAGCTGTCTGCCAAAGTTGGACATCAGGGCCCAAAGCTTTATTTCTTAAGCTTTGATGCACTAGTTTTCTCACATGACAACAATCCTGAGCATTTAGCTGAAGTCTTTTTCTACAGTAATAAATATAATTAGGGTGGTATAAGTACATTTCCAAGATATCCAAATTTACTAGCCACCAATTAAACAAGTGCAAAAGACAAAAAGGAAATCCTGTAGTTAACAATTCACTTACAGTCGCCAGAGACTGTGATTTGGCTGATTGTTTTACAGTTTTACATTTGCCAGTTTTGTAAAATAAAATGACAAATCAAATGTGTTTTAAGTAATGCATTTTTATAAATAAATACAAGTTCTTATTGTTGTTACAAGTTGTATCTTATTGTTTCTATACAGCAAAATACAGTTTTCAAAATACCCAAAAGTAATTAAAAGCATATATTGAATATATTTAATTGAATTACTGCCCATTTCTGGGAGTGGAAAAGAAACCTTTTTAATTTTTTTAAGAAAGGCCAAAGTATCCTATGTGGCAAAGAAATGCATCTTGTTGGCCTGGAACGACTAAAGGCCATCAACAATCAGTTTGTTTAAACACATTTTGAATGAGACTTTACACTTTGAGCTGCACTTATACCCTAAAAAATAAGTTGGACGTATTTCTGAAAACATGGGAACCACTAATAACCTCTGACCTCGACCTAGCCGGCAAGACTTTATCTGATTCTGTGTGGAAAGAAGACAATTGTTTTGTGACCATAGCTGATCTATATATAGTTTTTTTTTTTTTATTCACTCATTTATTTTTAAATAATTTACTCGCTTTGTTTCATTGTCCCAGTAATTGTTTTGTCTAATATTACTCCTATTTTTACTGTATTATCTTTTAGATGTTTGTCAGTTTTCTGTACATACTATACAATATCTTTATTATTAGTTTTGTTTGCTCTCTTATTTGCTGCTGTAACAATTTCCCTCACTGGATTAATAAAGTATTTCCATTCTAAAATGTTGAAAATCTTAAAGACATAATTGACAAATAAAGAGAGGTCAAAATGATAAAACAAGGGCTGAAATATCCCAAATTATAAACCCTAGTATAATAAGTATGGTTATGATTCAAAATAGCTGAAAACTACACTCCCCATAATGCAACTCAGTAGCTGTGTAACTGGTCTTACAGGCTGAGCCGCATTCAACCATTATTTTAACTCAGAAATACATTGAGGTAGAGACCTCATTTACAATATAGCCAAGTAAAAACTAAAAAAAAACATCTTGTACACATTTACCAACTTGGAAAAAAATGGCGATAAAAATCAAGTGATTAAAAAACCAGCTTAGTAAAATAATAAAAACTGTAAGAAAACAGTTAAAATGTAAGCAAATGAATCAACTGGAGCAAGAACAGCTGGAAGTGAGAGAGGGGAATTTTGAATTGTTTTAAGGGTAAAATTTGGTAACCCTTGATTGTTCTGCATGTTATTTTAGGTGACCGGTGCACAGAAAGAAAAAAATAGATTTTTCCAGCTCGATAAAAACATCTGGCACCTGCAGCATCATCCAGTCTTGTTAGCGTGCTCGATAAGAGCCCACTTTAAAATACAGCAACGAGGTAATGCAAAAGAGTTAAAAAAAAAAAAAAAAGTTTATCATTGGAGTTTATGTGCAGTTCAAAAGCAACACGTGTAATTTATCACTGTTCACCTCTGCAAGATGAGCTCATCCAGTAAAAACCCCCAAATCAGTTTACACAACACAGCTGACCAGCTCAAAACAGTATTATTGAAAATAATAACAAGTGTGTTGTTCTTGATATGTTTATTATCATATGTGTCTTATGGTGGATGTTGCCTCCGTTAACCCTCCTTGGTTTTTGAACTGCAGATGGTGCTGAAATCCTGAGCTCCACTGTGAAGGCTCTGAAGGACGGTCATGTGGTCGCTCTGCCCACAGACACCATCTACGGCCTGGCGTGTCTGGCCCAGAACTCAGAGGCCGTCAGAAAAACCTACAACATCAAAGAAAGAAATGGACATAAACCGCTGGCCATCTGTGTGGGAGAAATCCAGGATATTTACAAGTAAGTGTGTGTTTTGGTGTTTTACCACCAGACTGAGAGGATTACTTTGAAATGGGCCCATTTTGTTGTTTGATGATGATGTATTAAAGGAAAAAAACTTTTACTTCTTCCAAAGATGATTTTCTTCTTTTCTTCATTCTTAGTTGTTTTCCAAAGTAATAATCTGAAAGGGGAGACAAAAATTTACCACCTGTTTTAATTTTCTTCTATAAAACCTCAACATAATGTTTTTGGGTTTTTTTTCCCAATTTGCATTTTCTTTTATCAAACTTACAATTTTTTAACTTCAAAAAATTCTTCGTGTTTTATCTTGGTTGACTTCTTTTTTTTTTTTTAAAACAGAGCTGCTGTTTGAGTTTTTTTGTCATTTTTGTAACTTATAATATCTGTGGTAAATGTTGCTGTCGGTCCCTCTGAAGTCTGAAGGTTTCTCTGTAGACTTTCAGTGTTGCACATAAATATTAGTCATCCACAGATGAGTCACATATAGAAGAGAGATACCGTCTCCACACCGAGACACATTTTACATTTTGAGCGACAGGAACACCTGCTGTCGCAGAAATACCCCAGCGTTTATTATTTAATTTGTTAGGTAACTGTGTCTTAAATGATGGCATCTAAATCTCAAAATAATAGAGCGATGCAAGAATGAGTCCTGAAACCTGGAAATGAGTTTTTAGCACAGTTCCCTCGTCTCAAAGTAAATGTTTTTTTTTTTTAATTAAATTTTCATTAGATGCCTGGAATAAGGTCTGTGGTTAACACAACTTGCTTCCCACAGTTATGAAATTCTTGGAAAATTTGAAAAACAGTTTCCAGGCCAGGAAATGGTTTGGAATGAACTACGTGTTTTGGAAAAGTTTTGGATATACATTCAGGGTTCCCACGGTCATGGAATACTTGGAAAACTCGCGGATCTGATAAAATCTTGGATAAAAACATGCAAATTTGTTGTGTTAAATAGATTAAATTACGTTAATGTAACATAACTGAATTTATACACACCAATCACGAGCACACCAGCTGCCACATGTGGCTGTCAATCGTGACATCAGATCCTTTTTCTGCATCAAATAACTACTTAACTAATGATTTTTTTTCTTTTACGCACAGACTGAATCGCTGTAACAATTCATTCTTGCCCACTTTCATCAGGTTCCTCACACCCTCCCACCCCACCCCCCTTTTTCTTTGCAATATCCACTTTAACGTGCAATACTTTAAAATGCAACATTCGGCAAATGTGCGGTTATTCCACACGTGCAATGATTATTTTTTAGGACGTGCAATAATTTGAAATACTTGTATAACTGCACTGCAATGTATTCAACAGTATAAATAGGTTAATGTGATGTATGTGTGTCAGTTACAAATGTCTCAGTTGTTTTTTATGCTGCACTGTAGTGAAACAGAGTCCAAAGCAAATTTCTCTACGGGGACAATAAAAGTTTATCTTATCTTATCTTATATTATCTTATCTTAAAACCAAATTTATCAAAAAAAAATGAGCCCTTGAACATACTTCAGTGTAATAAGAACTACCAAAAATAACAGAAACCATGTTTGGATAGAAAGTATTTGATGTGTACGTTGATCTTTTACTTTGCCCCATGTCCCCTCCATTAAAGTTAAGGGGGGGTTATGACCTATACTGCAGCCAGCCACGAGGGGGCGATCAAGATCACTTGGCTTCACTTTTGAGGGGCCATCATGTTATCCATCTTTATATTCAGTCATTGGGCTTTAAATCAATCATACACCATGGTGTAGTTCGTTCATAGCTTAACAAAGGGTTCCTACAAATTTATAAGGACAAAATTTCAAAACTTTTCTACGACTTTTCAAGAACCCTTACTCAGAATTTGCTTTCTTCTCATCCTACTTTCCCAGCGTTTTTTCAAACGTATCAGATTCAAACTCTATTCATACATAATTTTAGCTGCAGAGAATACATTTGCTGTCATGTTACATTATGTTAAAGGTGATTTGTGGAAGATTTCAGTAACAGTTTCATCACACACAACAAAATCCCATGTCTAATATTATTGAAATAAATATTATACTGGAGAGCTGTTGGCAGCGGATGAATCCTCATACCACGGTTACAGTTTGACTTTCTGCTAACGTGAACATCCAACTGTTGACCGCAGGCTTCAAGTCCACAGCAAAAACATCAACAAGCTGTGTCCTTCAAAATAAACCACAGGTTCCGCTTTGATTTATGTAATTATGACAGTACTTTATCTAACTTCACTATAACAGTACTTCATTTAACTTTTTACTTTACTTTATCAACTATTATAACAGTATTTTATTCAACTTTATTTGTAACTGTGGTTCATCTAATACTTTTTTTAAATTTTAAAAGTTTACAGTAGTTCAGAGGAGATATCAAAATATCGAAATACGTATCGTGTATCGCAATATAGCCTAAAAATACTGTGATATTATTTTAAAGCCATATCGGACAACCCTACGCAGCACCAGTTTTAAATGCACCGCTCAACTCAAACATTGTTTTTGTTT
>NW_024630409.1:0-2206 GCF_008729295.1 Plectropomus leopardus
GGTCATTCCCTTTATTGTTGCTGAATTTTTATTTAGTGTTTTTAATTAAAAAAAAAACCAACAAAACAGAGCATATGTCAGAGCCTGACATATGACCTCTTAAAAATAAATTTACATATTTAAATTAATGAATAAATACACAAATAAAATTAATGAATGAAAAAATGAATTAATATTAAAAAATAAACAAACAAAAGACAAAAATGAAAAGCAAACTCCATACTTAAGTATATAGTTCAATAAGTAAATTAAATAAATATAAAACTGTTTTTTGTTTTTTACTTTACTTTTTTTGTGTGAATTTTCAGGTAATTTTCTTGTAACTTTTTACTAATTTGTTGCAAATTCTTTGGTCATTTTTGTGAAATTGCTCATTGGCTTTCCTTCCCTCATGTTTCTGAAAGAAATCAAACTGATTTGCTCAGTTTTCAAAGGGTTAAAGCTTTACAAGTGCTGTGCAGTGCTGCAGAACCCATTAGAGATCTGCTCTTAATGGCATTTACATAAGGCTAAAGCTGTTTTCTGTCAGCTCGCTGTGAATGTGAATCAAATCAATGCTAACGTACAAGGAGAGCACCTGATTAAATGTCACATTTAACTCTTTGTCCTCTACCTCCTGTTCACACGCGTAAGCATGGATATAATTAATCAGTCCTCAGGTGAAATGGACTGGAAGTGTGTTAGGTTATTAGGATTGATCTGAGCCGAAAGATTTGTCGTGGATCAATCCCAGAGCGATGCAATGATCTTTGTAAATAAGCACATGCAGAAATGAGAGGATTGAATCAGCCTGGATCACATTCAGCTTTCAATATCAGAGCTCCTGCCCTGCAGACAGCCTCGGTGCCAGGTGCTGTTCTCAGGCTGAATCACCCGGCCGCAGTGTCCAACCTGTCAGCGTGCACACTTGTCACAAATGATTAAAAGATGGCTGACTCATTCGCCGTTGTCGTAAAGCGGGCTGCAGGTCGATGTGAGCACGAGAGGGAAGAAAGTGATAAAGAATGACAGGAGGGCAAGACAGGGATAAAACACCTGTCAGTGTGTGGGCATTTTCGGAGATGGCAGGCGCAGAGTATATTGTGATGTGAGTGCGGACAGTAAACTATCAGGAGGCCTATATCACATGACCGGGTCACTAACCGTACTAATTGGTTTCTTTATCAGCGGAGCCGGAGTAGAGCTGCGGTGCCTTTAAATCATTCATGACTCATTCCCCAGACTATTGTCAGGGTAATTCGTCTATCCTTTCACTTGAGAAATGGCCGGTGTCGTGTTTATCTGTTTTTAATTCTACGTAACAAATTACATTTGAAGTGCCTGAATTTTTCCTTTTTTATCCATTTTATTCTGCTATTTCACTACATTTTAAAAGACGAGAAATGTTTTAATTTTTTATTCTTTTACATTTATTTGACAATTAGTTATATAGTAACTATATAGACGGATTCAAAGGGACACCATGCCAAAGCAGGATTTATTCTTAACATCAATGTGGGCTCTGCGTAGATGTGTAGCATATTTTGCGGCCTACACCATAGCCTGACGTGCACCCACAAATATGTTACAGCAATGCAGAGCTCCTGTTCATTTCTGTAAACTGAAAACCATCCCTCAGTGGAAACAACACTTTTATTTCACAGATATGAAACAATAAATTGACAATAAAGCCCCCACACCAGTGATTGCTCGCCCCATATGCCCCCCCAAACATTGTCTAATTCAAAATAAAAATAGAGTGATTCACACTGGGAGTAATTTCTGCAATTAAAGTATACATAAGGTGCCAGAGAGCATAAAACAGCATCAAAATAAAGCATGTTTATTTAAAAGAGTGCCATCAGAGGATCCCTTGCACCCCTCGACAGAGGTCCTAGCTAAACCCCTAATGTCCTAAAATCCTTGAAATGTCCTAAAGTCAAGGCGTCTTCTGGCTCACCTGTTAGAGTATGCGTCCCATACGCTGAGGCCTTTGCAGCAGCCAGGGTTCAGTTACAGCCCGTGGCCCTTTGCTGCGTGTCAAACCTCCTCTCTCTCCCACATTTCCTGTCATTCCCCAGCTGTCCTATCAATGAAGGGAAAATACCCCAGAAATAATCTTTTGAAAAAAAAAAACGTTTTAAAAGAAAAGTCCCAGAAATGTCCTAAAAGCATGCAAATGCCCTTAAA
Source organism: Plectropomus leopardus (assembly GCF_008729295.1). Lineage (NCBI taxonomy): Eukaryota > Metazoa > Chordata > Actinopteri > Perciformes > Serranidae > Plectropomus > Plectropomus leopardus. The sequence continues at coordinate 2,170 of NW_024630409.1, forward strand.
TCCTAGAAAAATCCCCAAATTTTGGAAATGTTATATA
>NW_024630410.1:0-2668 GCF_008729295.1 Plectropomus leopardus
AAGTTACTTTTATTTTCACATTTCGACTATATTACATTAGCTTTTTATAATGCATTACGCAAGGAAAATGTTTTTTTCTTAACAAATGATGTATTTTGTTAACATATTCTGTTAATCTATAATGTATAATTTTTTGCAAAAGGTATTTCTTGGTGTGACTGTTAAGGGTAATCAAATTATTAGCTAATTATTATTCAGTTAAACCGCTCATAAATGTATTTATTTACATGTTTATAACTTTATGAGAAGTTTTGTAGCTGCTGGAATTTTTAAACCCCCCCCAAAAACACCAAAGTCAGGGGTGTGTCTAGGATTTTAGGACATTGGGAGAATCTCTGTAAGGGGGATCCTGTTTTTGATGAACAAGCTCTATTTTCATGCTTTTTAAAAATATAATCTGGCTCCAAATGTACTTTATTTTGAAAACAATTAAAAAATAAAATAAATGTTGTGTATCATACAACTTTTTATATTCATAAGAAGAAACTGTCAGAAACCAAATCAACTTTCCTGCACTTTTTAAATTAATTTCAACAATATTGCACCATATTAGCTAATGGAAGAACAGAAACACTGTTACATTTAAAAGATTAAACAAATACAGTATGACGCATATAACAATTACTGTGGCTTTATGAAATGTGAATGTAATTATTTTTCTGTTTGCTTTTTACTTTTCTTTGTGTATTTGTATCTGTAAGTATTTTTGTTAATGAAGGTGTGTATGATAAATAAAAATTCAGTGCAGTCGTATATTATTTATTAATTTATGAATTCTGTAAATCAGCTGCTCTCAAGATTCAGAGATTACACTGAAAAATGTTTATTTTGTAAATATGAAATAAAAACCTTTGGTCACTTATGAACGCCTGTGTAAAATTGTTTTGGATAAATTCAGAATATTTATTTAAGACGTTGACTGCTTTAATTATTAATTTAGAAATAATAGACACTATCTTTTTTATAATATGAATGACATTTACAGCAAAACAGTTTATTTTGAAAATCTTTATTTTATACAAAAAACTCTACATTTCCAAAAGCAAACGGACCAAAGCGATGCCACACAAAACATCTGAAAACAGAAAGCAGGCGCCGCACCCGAACATCACATACAGTGACAAAAGCACCAGAACGAGACATTTCCAGCCAGAAACCGCAGAAAAAGCTGCTTTCGTCTGATATCGTGTTAAACTGAAAATCTCTGGGTTTTTGACTGAAGACATTTAAAGACATCACCTCGGACTTCCAGAGACTGCCATGAATTTATTCATTTTTCTGACATTTTATAGACCAAAACTTTCATCAAGAAAACTATGCTCAGACTCAGGGGCGTTTTTAGGATTTGAGGACAGTGGGGGCTTACCCCGACCTCTGCGGGAAAATAAAGAAATCATCAAATCTTTAAAAAGAAAACACGCCTTTCAAACACGCAGTCCTGCAGGATTTGTATCTTTTAAACTTTTAGGCAATTCTCTTTTTTTGTGATCTTTGAAAGCATTTGACTTTTTTGTTTTTATTTTTGGTGAGTTTTCTTCTTTAAATTTTTTTAAAACATGACTTTTTTTCTTTAAAACTTTATGGTGATTTTTTTTCCTTATACATTTTTTGTTGGTGTTTTGTTTTTTTTACTTTCATTTTTTTTGCTGATTGTTTTTTTTTTAAAGAAATGTTGGCAATATTTTGTCTGTATAATGTATTTTCTTTTTAATTTATCACAACCAGAAACTTCAAAAGCATAAATCATAGTTGGCTTTTCACATTTCCAACAGTCACGTGTTATAATACAGGTTGGTGAGACAAAATTCCAAGATTTTTCCAAAAACATTTAGGGTATATATTTAGTTTTCAAACACTTTTCCAGGCATGGAAAATGGTATTTGCAAATTCCATGACTTTTCCAGGTTTTCCGTGACGGCAGGAACCCTGGTAGGTTTCAGACCGTAGCCTGTCGGAGAGTTCGTGCAGCCGTCACATCAGCCGGCCGTCAGGACGCTGCAGGTGGAGCGCCATGTTGGCCCGATGTTGGTGGCTGGAGCCGTGTTTGTTGATGTTGTGGAACTTGAAGACGCGGGAGCCGCGGATCAGACCGTTCTGCTGGACGTTCTTGCAGTGGAGGCGGCAGACGTGGCACCACATCAGGTCCAGGGTCGGCGAGTAGCGCAAGAACGGGAACTTCTTCAACCACACCTTCTGGAAACGAGGAGCCTTTCGAGGTCTAAACTTCGACGAGTCCGAGTCGGCGTCAGCTGCGACGTGAGGTGGCGGGGACAGCGGCTGCGTCCCTGAGAGGACATGTGGACACGTTTAACCCTTTATTTACCATCAGCGTCACACTTTTTTAAAACAACACCCTTTTAACAGAGTTAGAGGACAAACTCCGACAGATCAGCTCAGCACAGTCACACCCAAAAAACTATTTTATATATTGTCCTTAAAATAGACAATAAAAAGGTTTTGTCCTTTTAGTCTCATAAGGTGTCAGAGACACAAAACAGCATCAAAATAGAGCTTGTTGATCGAAAAAAGAGCCAGAGGAGGATCCCCCACACCCCTGACAGAGGACACAGCTGAGACACTGATGTCCTAAAATCCCAGAAATGTCCTAAAATCCTAGAAATGTCCTAAAATCCTAGAAATGTCCTAAAATCCTAGAAATGTCCTAAAA
>NW_024630411.1:0-4726 GCF_008729295.1 Plectropomus leopardus
GTCTTGAATCTGTCCTGTCAGTCCTCTGGTTTCCCCTTTTAAATATAAACTTCCACCTGCTATGATGGAGAGTTATTTCCTCTCATGCAGGTGCCAAACATACATACTAGTTGGCTGTTGGCTGTAACTTTTTGGTCAAGATACAGGTGATGTGAGGCGGCCCAACAGCCTTCATCACCACTACTTCTATGATGTCTTCTGTTATGACATGCTCATCTGTGCAGCTCATCATATGAAATGTCTCTTTACAGTATGTGGTGAAAATTTAGTTAAGCAATTCCGTTATGCTTTATGCTAATAGATCATATCACAATACACATTTGTTTTTTTTCCAATGTCAAATCCAGTGATTTGGGCCAGTATTGGACCAGTACCAATGCTGAGTATTGGATCGCTTGATCCTTATTATAAAGGGATTAGCCCAAACCAAAAAAGCAACCCATGTCGAGAGTAGTATGGATGTCTACTTATACTATGTTGTGGATAGGCAAGTGCTTTATTATACTTCCATGAAGCTGAATCCCCTTCTATATTCTATATTATATGTCTACATTTATGTCAAGATGTGTCAAACATGACCTTTTCTTTTAGACAGAAAGGCTCTGAAAATGTTGCTTTATTGTTAAAATTTTTTGTTATGCTATTAGAAAAGGTAACAGTTCCAAATGTTTAAACAAGATTTATAGATCATAACCTTTTCTCATATCATGACTGCATGTGACAGAAGTTCCCGTGGTTTCTGCAGGTCCCTGGACTAACTCACTCTGCAGCTGATTAATCAGCTGTTTGCTAACACCTGCTATTGTTAGCTTCAGATCCCAAAGAATAAACACATGCAAATTAAACAGAGGGATAATAGCTTAATTTATGACATATTATCACTGTTTACAGGCAACAAATCAAACATCTGCACAGAGAAAACACAGTAAGATGTGACTTTTACTTTAATGCAGTTTAGAAAAAGTGTTAATCTCAGACAATAAATTCAGTTGTTTGGAGACATCTACCGAATCAAATCTTCCTGAAATAACCTTTAGCGGTCAACTTTTTCCAATTCACCTTCTTAAAAAAAGTATTTGAAATTAAAATTTGAAGGTTATTTCCCCTACTGTTAAGACCTCTGAACTCTCATGCTTTAGTTACCCAAAGCTTTTATTTCTGAATGATTTGCATCTCTACGCCATAATTCAAACAGGGAAATGAGCGAGAACTTTCCCCTCTTTAATCTGAAGGTCATCTCATTCATCTCCAAAACAAGCCCTCAGATGAGAGCCGCTTTCTAAATTCCTCTATATATCTTCAACCAAGGCCCTGAGGCTGAATTACACCCAGTCTGCTTCATACAGAGAGGCTGCTGTGCCAAACACCATATACCTGTAATTGAATTCGGATTCAATTATAGCTCAATATATCATCATCATTATAGCCACCTGCGAGGCCCAAATGAGTTCAAAGGCTCGTCTCAGAGGTTCATGCTCACCTTTTTTTATTATTTTCTACTATCCTTGCCTAGGAACACACTCTATCTCTGCTTTAGTCTCTCTATTAACGTTTTTTGACGTCTTAAACCTCCATTTGATTACCTTCTGCCCTCAGTTAATTAGGTTTATAATGTTGAAAAAACCTCTAAGAAGCCTCATTATGAATAGAAAGAGAGAATACAATCTCTATCTCAAAATATTAGAATGTACTATTAATCATTGAGTTAACACACACACACAACTAATCACAATTCTCTGCATGGTTCCACTCTGTGCTTTTGTATTTGTGTTCTTGTCTTTTTTTGTGTTTTGTCCTTGAATAAAATCTTAAGTCCACTTGAGCTGCTTTATAGATGTTTTCTGTGCGCACAAGGACATCAAGCACTGATTTTCTGTTTACTAAGAATCGGCATTCGTCTGCATTAGCCCAGCTTGTTCAAGCTAAAGCATCAATAGCTATAAAATTGTATAAACAGTGTAGGTTTGACATAAAAAGACAATGAACCTCAGTGTTTTTAAGCCCATTTATTCCCACTTTAATTTCACTGAGGGGAAAGACTGCTAGGCCATTAAATTGTAAATCAGACAAAAGCTCTCAGGAGTTTTTAAAGGGATATTTTAACATTTGGGAACTATGATCCTTCATTTCCAGTGTTGGAATACAACTAAATTCATTTACTACTGTGTAGTACTGTGTCCAAGTGCAATGTTAAGGTACTTACTTGAGTATTTCCATTTAATGCTACTTTAAATTTGTACTCCACAACACTTTGGAAGCCCATATTGTATTTTTCACTTCATAGACTGCCATGTTTTATGGCTTAAGCTGCTCTGCAGTGTATATAAAGTAGTTGAAATTAGCCCTACCTTTAACAACTGTGACATTAGTAATGGTAATTACTGATATTAATAGCTATAATCATGATCTACAAAAAAATGTACTTTTCTGAAATGGGACATTCTGTATAATAAGTGATTTCACTTTTTGTTCTGTAGTATACTTTGATGCTAATACTTGTGTATTTTAACTTCAGTATAATTTTTATTGCCAGATTAACCTATGATATTGCTGCTTTGAGTACTCTGAGTACTTTTTCCACTACTGTCTCTTTCAGACATTGCGATGAGGGGACAAATCATGTCTGTGTGCTAATAACAAAGTTGCAGTCAAACTGGTAAGCCATAACCTGATGTTCTGTTTTTTGTTTTAAATGAAGGAGACGTATGGTTACAAGTGCTCATCACTTCTAACTTTTTAGAAAACTTAGCATTTAATTGTTTATCCTAAACACAAATTGCAGTGCAAATGCTCTTGAATAACATTAATTACTAAATTATGTGACCATGTACAAGGCGAAATACTAGACTTGTTGTTTTCATGCTCTTCTTTCTTTGGATGCAGGTTTGTGGTGATGTGTGATGTTTCGTGGCGCTAACCATTGAGACATTTCCTCAGGTAGGCTGAAGCTTTTTGTTGAGCTCTTTCTCATATTTAACTGTGGCACAGCGGTTTCATAGCCATGAGATCTTTGCTATATTCACCTTCACCATGCCCTTTGTTGCTCTGCTTAAGCAGGAGTGGATAGAGACTCAAAATATTTCTTGAAAGAAAAAAAAGTTTTGCGAGAGAATGCAAAAATGTCATCTAAGAATGCAAAAGTATTATCTTGTCTTTACCCCCTATTTCTCCCCATCTATTCTCAACCTTTTTTATCCTCCTATATTTTTCACTCCTCCATGTGTTTCCCATCTTTTTTTCACCCGTCTGTTTTTATCTCCTTCATTATTTAATGTATAGTTTTTTATTGGTTTATTTTTACTTCAGTGCTGCCTTTGAGTGTCTTGAAACAACTGATTCTTGGGAATTTGTGATGAAATCGATAATGAAGTGACAGAAATGTAGAAAGTTCAAGGTTGAAGATTAGTGGCAGTTTCTGCAGTCATTTCTCCAAATGCTCTCCTTTACCACAGATGTGCGGTTGTTTGGTTGTGGCACTTACGAGACTATGTGGCCCCCATGAAGCACTGAGCTCCTGAATCCCAGCATTTTTTTGTTGTCGTCCATAATGAACAGTGGATCTGTGTGCAGTCTCGGCACACCTTCACACACAGTTCCATTTTCTCAGCGGAGCAGCTTCTCTCATCAGAATGATTGTTACCCAGTTTAATCGGCTCTGTCAGCGGCAGTCTCAGGAGTCACCCGAGGTGAAAGTTGATGATGAACCCTCACAAAAGTTACCGAAAACCAGAGCTCCACAGGCAGAATAATGGGCTTGCTATCTTTTTTCAATTACAGAAACTGAATGGGGATGGTAATGAAGAATTAGCACAAAGTCCAAAAAGATGTTTATTGCAGGAAAGTCTGACAAAGGCAATAAGTTTTTATGCTCCATATGGAATTTGTTTAATCATGACAACCAGCTTTATACATGGAGCCTGTTTTCATGTTTATCGTCTTTGTATAATATCCAAAGTAATATTTAGATTTCTCTAAGACAGTCTCTGATTCAAAAGTACATGTTTTCACTTTTGTAAATTCAGCACTGATACGGTAAATTTAAATGACAATGAGCTGAAAAACAGAATAGATGGTTTTCAGAGTAAGATGAGTGAGACTTTATTGTCATCCATCTATATGCAGAACAGTACTGTACATTAAAGAAGGGTACCTTTTTCAGTATACCCAATTGTTGTTAAAGATCAAGACTCTGAGGCAGTTCTTCAACCTCATATAATTTGTTAAATTTGTTTTTAATATGGGGGTCCTTTCATATTCAAGCCAATCCTCTTCAATGTCTGAATCTGTAACATTAACACATCACTGATTACAATAGCACAATGTATGTCACTTAAAAATTAAACAATACAAAACAATATGTGGCTATATCAGATACAAAATATTTCTTAGGCTTATAAATCAGTTTTTTTTAAGAAGTAGATCTATGTTTGTGTTCATCAGTCAAAGATCTCTACTGAGTTGTACAGCCTCTTTTTTTTTTTTTAACTTTCTTTGTGTCCGTCTAGTCCAATAACTCTGAAGGCTCTTTGAGATGCAGGGTCAGGAGTCAGAGGCTTGTTGCTTATTCTGCCACTGCTCTCAAATTCTGAATGTCAGAAACAATAGATTCCTCGGAAGCTCCTTGCACTGGATTGTCTGTTATCCAAACAGGACCAGAGAGGGGTGTCAGTCCTGGTTTTGTTTTTGTTGGTGTTGTCTGTTTGTTGATCATCCTGTCATCTGTTTG
>NW_024630412.1:0-1256 GCF_008729295.1 Plectropomus leopardus
CAAGGCTATAGTAAGGCAAAAATGTCAAAATTGGACAACTCCCAAAAACAGCTGAAAACACCTCAAAACAGCATAAATTACTTTGCTGAGACATGCCATAGCATAGTTCATTGCAAAAACGGCCAAAAACACAATAATAACACATGTCAAAATTATGACAAAAATGGCAAGGCTATAGTAAGGCAAAAATGTCGAAAAATGACATGTCCCAAAAACAGCTGAAAAAGCCTCAAAACAGCATAAATTACCTCGCTGAGACATGCCATAGCATAGTTCGTTGCAAAAACGGCCAAAAACACAATAATAACACGTCAGAAAAATGACAAAAACGGCAAGGCTATAGTAAGGCAAAAATGTCAAAAAATGACATGTCCCAAAAACAGCTGAAAACACCTCATAACAGCATAAATTACCTTGCTGAGACATGCCATAGCATAGTTCGTTGCAAAAACGGCCAAAAACACAATAATAACACATGTCAAAATTATGACAAAAACGGCAAGGCTATAGTAAGGCAAAAATGTCAAAAAATGACATGTCCCAAAAAAAAATGACATGTCCCAAAAACAGCTGAAAACACCTCAAAACAGCATAAAATAGCGTGCTGAGACATGCCATAGCATAGTTCATTGCAAAAACGGCCAAGAACACAATAACAATACATGTCCAAAAAATGACAAAAACGGCAAGGCTATAGTAAGGCAAAAATGTCAAAATTGGACAACTCCCAAAACAGCTGAAAACACCTCAAAACAGCATAAATTACCTTGCTGAGACATGCCATAGCATAGTTCGTTGCAGAAACGGCCAAAAACACAATAATAACACGTCAAAATTATGACAAAAACGGCAAGGCTATAGTAAGGCAAAAATGTCAAAATTGGACAACTCCCAAAAACAGCTGAAAACACCTCAAAACAGCATAAATTACTTTGCTGAGACATGCCATAGCATAGTTCATTGCAAAAACGGCCAAAAACACAATAATAACACATGTCAAAATTATGACAAAAATGGCAAGGCTATAGTAAGGCAAAAATGTCGAAAAATGACATGTCCCAAAAACAGCTGAAAAAGCCTCAAAACAGCATAAATTACCTCGCTGAGACATGCCATAGCATAGTTCGTTGCAAAAACGGCCAAAAACACAATAATAACACGTCAGAAAAATGACAAAAACGGCAAGGCTATAGTAAGGCAAAAATGTCAAAAAATGACATGTCCCAAAAACAGCTGAAAACACCTCATAACAGCAT
>NW_024630413.1:0-2766 GCF_008729295.1 Plectropomus leopardus
CTACAAACTTTTTAATGTCCTACTAATGTAATAAAATTCTATCAAAGTCCTAAAATTCTAGAAACACCCTAAAATCCAAGAAACGTCCTTAAGTCCTAGAAATCTTTGAAACGTCCTAAGACCTTAGAAATGTTCTCAAATTCCAGAAACGTCCCAAAATCCTAAACATCCTAAAAGCCAAGAAATGTCCTAAATTCCTAGAAACATCCCAACACCCTGGAAACATCCTAAAATCTTATGAACTAACGCAAGCTTTTCTGAAACTTCAGCCTCAGCTTTTCAAGATTTCAGCCTTACGAGAAAGAAGGAAAGAAAGAAAGAAAGAAACACAGAAAGAAAGAAAGAAAGAAAGAAAGAAAGAAACGAGACTTACAAGAAAGGCAGCCAACGAGCCAAATACAAGAGACATCTTGTAACGTCTAACGATGTGTGTCTGCAGGCAGCTGGAGTGGGACGGCGAGGACCAGCTGGACTTGTGCAGTCTTTCGGGGAGCGAGGGGACCAGCCCTAAAAGCAGCCGGAAACACTTCATCGAGGTGATGATGAGCAGCTCCCCTCAGGTGAGGCGCAGCATGGTGCTCCGCAGTTCCGTCCACCTGTCCTCCAGGAGCGACAGCGACTCCGTGTCACTCGTCTCCTGCAACCTGGACGACGACAGGGCCTCGGTGACTCTGGACCCGCTGGAGCACGAATGGATGATGTGCGCCTCAGACGGGGAGTGGGGCGGCTTGCACCACCTCCTCACCATAGAGCCCAGCCTCATCCTGAGGAAGGATTTCGTCACCGGTTTCACGTGCCTGCACTGGGCCGCCAAGCACGGTAAGCCAGAGCTCATCGCGCTCATCATCAACTTCGCCAAGCAGCACAACGTTCCCGTCAGTGTGGACGTTCGCTCCAACACGGGCTACACGCCGCTGCACATCGCCGCCATGCACAACCACATGGAGGTGGTGAAGCTTTTGGTGGGCGCCTACAACGCCGACGTGGAGATCAGAGACTACAGCGGCAGGAAGGCCTGCCAGTACCTCACCGATAATGTCAGCGTGGACATACGGGACATCATTGGAGTGTATGACCGTTCCGAGTCAGAGAACGCAGACTGCAGTGACGGGGGCCGCTGGAGGTTCTCCAAGGTTCTCCAGACCAACCTGAAGCCCCTCAGACTCCTCAGCCCCAACGACTGCGACGCCGTGGACGGGGAGGTGCACCTTAGAGAGAAACCGCTCAGGAGGAAGTCCTCGTTCAGCAGGATGAAGCCCAAACTGCAGCGGCTGCGCGTGAGAACATCGCAGATCGTCCACAGCACCACGTTCAGGGACACCGAGGAGCTGGAGGGGTCTGTGGGCGGCTCTTTTAAGGCTAGACCCAAGACTCATTTCTTCTGGTGAGACCAGCACAGACAGGGGACAGTGTGCAAGGGCGTCAGCACGGAATGTTTACAGAAACGTGGAAGACCAGATTAAGGACTTAACCCTTTCAAACCTGAGCAAATTGACTTGTTTTCTTTTGAAAACATTTTAAAAAAGCTTTGAAAACTTTTTTTCCCTTAAAAATGTCCCTCGCTTTTTTCCCCATCGACATTTTCTCCCGTTTTCATTTTTTCCCCTAAAAATTTCTTTTTTTCCCTAGGAATTTTCCTTAGTTTTTTTCCCTTTTTTTTAGACATTTTTCCTAGTTTTTCCCCTTACAAATTTCCCTAGGTTTTTTTAAAAAAATTTTCTAAATCTACTGGTATCTTGTAATTATCAGAACATTTCTTGCCAAATTTTTCAGTCTTTTTTCCCATGTTAGAAAAAAAAATCCATCCAATGTGCTCAGGATTCAAACGTTGAAAGATATCTAAATGCCACAAAAGAAAAGTGATGTCAGTCCGGATTGCAAAGGGTTAAAGCATGTTTGTATTATGGTGAAAGACGGGGCCAAAAGAACAAATTTATGCCGTTTGGAGCTAGAGTTGTGAAAGCCTCTCAAAGGGATTAGTCACACCGCAGTGATGTCCTGGTTGGGTTACACAGGCTAGTACTAGCGTTAAGTTGGTTAATCAAGTGTTAACTCAACTCAAGTGTCATCAGAGGCTTGGATATCGGTACGGAGAGGAGGGAGAAGTATTAGTATATATGGGCTTTTCTTTTGAAATTCTTAGTTATTTATATTTTGTGATATTTTGTGTTAATGTTAAGAATCTTCAGTTGGGAAAAATTGACTATACATATTTTCAATTCCGTTAAACAAGTCTTATTTATTTAAGGAAATGACGTTTACATTTATTTTATTTCCTCCGGGGTTGCTATGGTATCAGATTTTCACAATAAGATGAAATATTGTAGTTTCACAGCATCAAAGAATGATTATTATTGTTATTATTAGTGGCTAAAATGACTCTTAGTGAATTTGCCACGTGCCTCAGCCACACAAGGCTCACACTAAAACCTCTTGACCTTCAGTCTGTAATCTCCAGGATCTTTACTGTGAGGCCATTTTAACCCTTTCAAACCTGAGCAAAGTGGCTTGGTTTCTGTCAGAAACATGGCCAGAGGGCAATGACAAATTTGATTAGAAATGACCTGAAAATGAGCCAGAAATTAGGAAAAAAAAAAGATACAAATATAATCCTATGAAATTTGTGCAAATTGGCTTGGTTTTCTTTCAAAAATGTGGCGAGAATATAATGACAAATTTCAGATGAAATGACCTGAAAATTATCCAGAAATTGGTAAAAAAAAAAAAAAAAAGTACAAAAAAAATCGGCACAATTCTTTAAAAAAA
>NW_024630414.1:0-3459 GCF_008729295.1 Plectropomus leopardus
TTCCCGGCTTTTTCTTTGTTCTCCTTAACTTTTGAAAAATAATTTTATAAATCTACAAATTTAATTTCTTGATATTTGTGAAACATTAGCAAGTTGCTTATTGCCCCTTTCCCATGTTTTTGAAAAGAAAAAGAAAAAAAAGCACCAATTTCTTCAGATTTTAAAGGTTTTAATATTTGTGAAAGTCTTGTGAAAGCAGCACAAGGAAAGGTTTTAAACATAGACTGTATATAAAGTCAACCCTAAAGGCCCAGTCATACACAGTCAGACTGTGTAAATGATGAGTGATGGACACAGGGATAACAACAGTGTCACATGATGTTATGTTGACAAGAAAAGGTTAATGTGCTCTTCTGCGCTTTGGTAGAAATATTTGACATGCCATAAAATTGATATTATAAGGCAAAAACCAAATTCTAACTTCCACAAACTTGGGGACTACAGACCCCAAGTCTTTGTCGTTATTTGCTCTTAGTATTGTTGTTTGGTTTATTTATCTTTATATACAGTCTGTGGTTTCAAGTCACTTTTTAAAGCCATGAATAGCTTTTTAAAGTACGTTTTGTAATTGGTGCCAGGCATAATAACATGATACTGGATGTTTGGCATGCTGTGGTTAGATTGCAGGGTTTACAAACTGTTGTCCATTTCCTGTCCTGTAATGTGCGTTACTGCAGTGATGCGTTACATAGAGCACGCTGTGTTGCTGTGTGTTGTTGCAGTATGTGTGGGACAGAATGCTGGGAGGTTTCAAACATAAGAACAACAGGACCAGAGAAGGAGTGTGCCTTTGCCTCATCGCCACGTTGAGCACGTGAGTCCACTTTCACTGTCTCATTTCACTGCTTACCTGTAGAGAAATACAAAGTTCTTAATGCGTAATCCTTCATGCATTTTCATCTCTCTAGTTATATGTTTTTACAGCATTTTCCCATGTGCATGATATTTATTATAAGAAAAGAAAACTTCATTTATATAGCACCTTTAAAACAGTTGTTTAAAAAGTGCTTTGACAGACAAAACAAAGGCAGGAACTCAGGGAATAATAAAACTAGACATCAACATGAAGCCAAACAGAGAAAGGTGTAGGACAGTCAAAAAGGCCAGAACAAAATACATATACAAAGGTACACAAGAATACAGCACATCTTTAGAAGTTTTTAGAAAATATAAAAACAAATGCAATAAAAGACAATAAAAAAAGAGGTCATCTAACAAGACCAGATGTTGTCTGCATATGTTTTTGTTTCAATATGTATTTATGAATGGGAGGTGACCTGTCAGGTGATTTGTCACATGACCTGGCATAGTAAGTATCTGAAGGTGTGTGTCTGCATTGTTAACTTGTCTGATGAAGAGCATGTAGCTGGAAACGTCACCTCTGTGGTAACTGCATTAAATATTTAAAGGAGCAAAAGCTAGTGTGCAGACCTTCTTTTTTCTTCTCTTTTATTATCTCTTGTCTAGGACCTATTTTTTTTTATCTGGATGTGCATGCTTTTATGAACTTTATGATAATTTATATTAAATTTCTTTAAAATATAATGGATCAATTCAGGGCTGCATGATGTGCAAAAAATTGCAGTTATTTTGACACATATAGCATTTATTATATAAGTTTTGATTTTAGTGAGACTAGTAATTTTTGCATTTCATTTTCCCTGAAAAATAAATAAATATATATACAATACTTACCTTTTGGCCCAACATGAAGTCATCTTTTGGCTCGGTTTGTCATGACCTTCATGTTGGGTTTTAATTTGTAGGCTGACTGAGGTATCTCTGTAGCAATGCTTCATTTGTATTGCTTTGTTGTGACACACGTTAACTTGATCAAAAAATTGCAGCTCCCGTTACTTGGATATTGCTGTTGGCAATATTGCAGTTTCAGTAATATTTGGATTAAATCTGCAGCTGTTAATGGGTTACAGTTTCTTTAGCTACTCCCCTCGCTGTGAAGTGGAAAACCCCCTGATTTGCCTTTACTTTCCCGGCAGTTATTCGATATCTTCTTACATTTCAAAAAAGTGATTTTGCAGCTTGACTGTCTGTTTAGGACCCTGTTCAAACAATAGGTTTTCTTGCGTACCTCCTATCATCTTGACATTGGGCTGATTTATCTAAATTTTTTGTCTTCCAGATACGGAGCTCAAGGCCTGACGCTCAGTAAAATAGTTCCCCACATATGTAACCTCCTCGGGGACCCCACGAGTCAGGTATGAGCAGTCCTGTTTTTTCTCCATAAACTTTGTCACTGTTGAACATTTTGTGATGTCAGGAATCATAATACTTTTGGGAATCAAGACAAAAATGAATTATGGAATAATTAAAAACAATTTTTATAATTATTTAAGACATTTATCAGGTAAAAACGCCAAACAAGCTGCTGGTTACAGCCTCTTTGGATGTGCTCGCTTTCATATTGTTATGAAGTGAAGATCTGATGTTTTACTGCTGATTTAATTCTCAGATGTTCTCACAGATTTCCTGTGCTGCATTCAGATGCCTTTAACTGGCATTTTAACATTTTGTAACATTTTGAGCAACTTCATCTGATTTCTGTCAAAAACATGATAAAAAAGAAAATCAGCAACTAATGTCCCACAAATTTCCAAGAAATTAATAAAAGTTGATAAAAAATGGCTGAAAAATAGCTGAGAGAGAGAGACACAGAAAGAATGATTAGCAATTTTTCAAAAAACGAGGGAAAAATAAAAATCTATATTCAAAATTTAAAAAAAAATATACATTTGAAATTATGTTACAGAATTTTTTTCATCTTTTCAGGTTATTTCATTTTATAAAAAAGGTTTTTTTTTTGTTTGTGCTAATTTTCAGGTAGTTTTCTTGTTTGCCTAAATTCTAGTCAGCTTTTTCCAGTTTTTCGTCATTTCTTGTTAGTTTTTTATAACATGTTTTTGAAAAAAATCATCCCTAAGGCTTAAGTAAATCCTGCGTGTCTTGTAAGGATGATTTTCTTATTGATGGATAAGATGAGAGCAGGATTTCCTGTTCAGAAACTAAAGAGGCGACATGCTACACTTTATACATGTTACCTTCTCTGGTGGCAGCATGAAGTAGTGCAGGAACAAATGAGTTCCGCTAAACGTCCTACATATTGTTATCCTACATAAGTAGTGTGTGATTTCATGTTTTGTGCTCCTCAGGTGCGTGATGGAGCCATGAGCTGCCTGGTGGAGATTTACAGACATGTGGGAGAGCGGGTGAGGATGGATCTCAGCAAAAAAGGCCTGCCACAGTCACGGTACGACTCCCTCCTCCTTCCATGCTTTCTGTTGTTTCTTCCTTTCTGATTTCGCATGCTCTACCCCAGGTGTGTCCAAAGTCTGGCTCAGGGGCCAAATGACCCTCTGCTTTTTGTTCAAAATACACTATATGTCGCCCCACACATTGGTTAATAAAGTCAGATCACTTAACATTTTTTTCTCATCACCTCAT
>NW_024630415.1:0-2109 GCF_008729295.1 Plectropomus leopardus
GGGGGACTCGGTCCGCCGCAGGCCCCGTCAGAAGAGAGCGAGTCTTGTGGGGGCAGCTGCACGCTGCCAGGGGCGCGACGCCTCCCTGCACCGCCGTCATCCACAGTGTAGTGCCGCCTCACATGGACAGTTATAAGAAAAGATGCCCCTGCCATCTGGCTCCCACCCACATGACGCGCACCAGCGTTTGTCAGAGCAAAATAGCACAAAACAGCCACTTCCCCTCGCAGCCAGCTCATCACATTGTGATGGCTTCTAATAAAGGGCCGCTCCTCTGTCAGTTTAATGAATTGTGTCTGTCATTTAATGAATTATTAGAGCTTGTTCGCACTTCTTGCTCTTGTATTGACTCACTAAATGGGTTAGAAGAGCCTGTCAGTGCTGCACTGTCTGACGTGATGGATAGACAATGTGTTAAATTCCAATGATAAATAAGCCGAAATCAAACACACGACACTGTGAGATCCCAGCAGTCCTCACAGACTTAGAAACATCTCTGTGAGCGCTATTTTTACACTGTCCTCTTTGAATAAAACCATGAAGCTCACGTGCAATTGTGTGTCTGACCACTGGGAGGAGTCATTGCACACAGAGACTGTGGGCTTTTCCCAAATCACCCAGGGACACTCAACCTGCTTTGCCCCAATCATAACACGCATTACAATCGCACTGTTGACATTCTGTGTGAGCAAATTGCTTTGCTACAAATTCTGCAAAACCCAATTTCATTTTATTCAGATGTTTTTACACAATGCATTTAATTTTTTTATTATACTGTAATTTTATTAAATTCTATTTTTATGATATTAAATGTACTATTTTTTGCATGTTAAACAGATCTTGTAACGAGATTCATTATTATTTGTATGTGTTTTTGTTAATTTTTTTATATTTATTTTGTTTGTTTATTTTATGAAGTTTCATTTCTGATTATTATATAACTTTGACAATTTTTTTACCATATATTTTATACAGATTTTTTAAATAGATTGTTTTTTATTTCTATCTACTTTTTTTCATTATTTATTGCGTTGTTTTTTTTTTTTTTATAAAACTGAGTGTTTGTTGTGGCAGATGCCTGAAACAAATGTAAATTCTGTGTGACTACCTGTACAAACTTAGACTGCTCACACTAAAATGCACATTTAATATCGTCATACAGGAGTTAAAAACTGAGAGGTTCGATTGTATTTAGGATCAAATATACCCGGTTTCTTGCGATGGTGAAAATGTGAGAAATTTTTATCTGCTGTCACATTTATTGAGCAACTCTTCATCAAATACACGTAATATAAGAGTTAATTATTACAAACCTTTTTTCTGATCCTCTGAGCATCGTATCGAATTTGTGTGAACTCTCTCAGGCCAAAGGAACCTCCAATTATGAGCAACTGAAAAAAAACATAGAAAGTGAATTAGTGAACTTCACCCTAAGTACTTTGGTTATTGATATTTGGGCATTTAAGAGCAATTGCAAAGTCTGGAGGGAGTTTCCACTATACCTCCGCCATAAATCTGGACGAATCAATGGGAAAACTTAAGACTTCGTTTTAACGCAGTTACAGATTTTTTAAAAACCTTTACTCTATTTGTGGGGAAAAAACAAACAAGGCAAAAGGCAAATCTGAGACTGTTATTTACTCTGGGTCAATGCGGTCCAGTGAGTGAGTACAAAGAACAACAGTAGCTTGCGTTCATAATAATTACAACCAAATTTAAAAAGGAAAAAGACAAAAATAACTAATTACATACATAAATCGATTTTAATATTAACAGTAATCTGACAAAACAGCTCGCTTCAACTAGCAGCGTTATGCATCATGAAGCTAACTCACTAGCTAAAGCTTTAGCTAACAAGCTTATCAACGCTCGAAAATACGATAAAACGTAAAATAAAAGTTACTTACAAGCATGGGGACTCCATATTTGACTGTTTTATTTTTCTGCAGCGCTTTGAGAGTAAACATGACTCCTGTCTTCAGCTATAAGCCCATTTTTTCCTTATGAAAACACAGAGGAGCTGCAGGTCACAGCCGGGACGCGCTTCCTGTGAATGGGTCCGACGCGTTAAATTGTCCGTGTAGGTATGAAGATGCAATCGAAGGTTCC
>NW_024630416.1:0-1178 GCF_008729295.1 Plectropomus leopardus
TGTTGTTGTGTTTTTCCTCCCTTGTTTTTAAAACATTAAGTATTTCAAGATACATTTGTCCCCATAGCCTTAAATGACACTTTAAATACCGTTTTTTCGATTTAAAAACTAACTAAAGACCTAAATTCTCAGTGTAACATGTAAGATACATAACATTTTAATAAGGCCAGAAAAAAATAAAATATGAACAGCTTTACATTTATTATTGCTGTTGTTATTGTTAATATTATTATTAGTAGTATTTTCACATATATAGCAGGTTAAATGAATAACTATGATTTTATGTAATTTTTTGCTGATTTTGCTCCCTTGTTGTTTTTTGTAATTATTACACATTATTAGTATTTTTATTTGTCATCAGAGTTAATTTACTGTTTCTGTTGTATATTAATATGTAACAAACATCAGGCTGTCCATCTTAGCTGTTCTTTAATTCTATTGGTTGGCTCTTACCTCTCATCCAATCAGCTGCCGTTGTGAGGGCGGAGGGGCGGGGTGAAGCCGCCGGTCCATTAGCCGTGATAACGAAGAGAAAATGTCAGTTTCTCCGGTAAATACCGGGTCACCGGGCCGCCGGTCAGACTCACGGAGCTCTACAGCAGGTAAATACAAACACACGGTACCTGCGTGTGTTCTTCTAATGTCCCACATTCTCATAGTCTGTGCACGCAGCGAAGCTAACCGCCGTTAGCCGCTAGCGCCGTTAGCATGAGTCAGCAGTCTGACGCCGTTAGCATGAGTCAGCAGTCTGACACTATTAGCATGTAGGCTAACAGAAGCTAATGAATAACACCGCAGTTTGACCGAGACATTTTGTCCCCTTCAGACAGAGAGGACAGGGACAGTCCTCCACCCAGCGGAGACAGGACACCTCCTCCCGGCAGTAGGAAGGACACCTCCTCGTGTGTGTCCTCCCGTGTGTCCTCCCGTGTCTCCTCCCGTGTGTCCTCCCGTGTGTCCTCCCGTGTCTCCTCCTGTGTGTCCTCCTGTGTGTCCTCCTGTGTCTCCTCCCGTGTGTCCTCCCGTGTGTCCTCCCGTGTGTCCTCCCGGCTCAGACGCTGTTTTGTCTCTGTTTTGTCCTCGTGAGGCCGCTCACAGCTTCCCGCCTCTTTTCAAACCGGGCGGTCCTCAGGTGAGCTGCTGCGTTCAGGTGATGTCGGAAAGAAGCGTTTAGACAA
>NW_024630417.1:0-4628 GCF_008729295.1 Plectropomus leopardus
TATTAATAATGTCGCCTCTGTCGTCTTTAAACCAACAGGCCCTCATGGCCATTTTTATACAAGAGAAAAAAGAAGATTAAATCACATCAAATGAGATGTCTTCTTTCTCTGAAGAGGCAAAAAACACTCTTCCACTGATAACAGAGATATAATGTTTGTTTCACACAAACCGGACACAGTTTAGGCGGTTTAATAATATAATTTAAATTTTGCAAAACTTCAACCTCGTATAGGTAAATCCCACTCTGCCCTGCTGGGTGGACTTCACTTAAAGAAATAACCTAAAGTTAAATCTTGAATCAATACTTTCCGAAATTCAAAACTCATACAGGACTTAAATAATGCAATTAATCCCCTTACAATAGCAAACTCTTATAATTATAAAGCCAATCAGTATTTTTGCTTTTATGGAAAGAAATCAGAATTCAAGCGGTCGTTTTGGACCGTTTTTGTGTTTCATGTAATTTGGTTCCTCTTATAAAAATCATATCATAAATAGTCTAAATAAACCGACTTTAATTTGCTATTGACGT
Organism: Plectropomus leopardus; assembly: GCF_008729295.1. Classification (NCBI taxonomy): domain Eukaryota; kingdom Metazoa; phylum Chordata; class Actinopteri; order Perciformes; family Serranidae; genus Plectropomus; species Plectropomus leopardus. Next base: position 534 of record NW_024630417.1, read on the forward strand.
GCGATGGATTGAACAAATTACACCCCCGTATGATCATTAAAAACCGACCGACTGGAATCATTTTGTGCGCTCTCCATTAACCAATGTCTGCGCGCTACGCACTGAAGTAAATGCGCACAGTGAGAGATTGTGTGCTGCCTCATCAATGTGCGCAAAAAATGAATGCTCATAAGTCCAATTGCATGGGTGTGGCTGTAAATTGTAGCTTTTTCATTTTTATATTCAGCATCCAAAAAGCTGGAAATGTGAATGAAATTATGTTCTGTGTTAAACAAATTATTTCAAATAATCAGTCATGCATCTATGATAATCAAAGTGGGTGTTTTTTTTTTTTTTTTTACCTGGAGAGAGACAAAAATTTGACCATAAATGTTCCCATTTGGTTAAAAAAAAATATATGCAGGGAAATTTATTTTTTTGAGGATTTTAATTCAATTTTTTTTGCAGTTGATTCATTCATAATTTTACAAATACAGACTAATATTTGCAAATGTTGGTGTAAATGTGGTGTGCGTGATGGTGAAACATTTTTAAAGTATTCATTATAGTCTCACTGACTTTTTTATTTATTTTTTATTTTTTTATTTTTTACATACAAGTGAAATTATATATTTTTTTTTCTTTTGGATTTCCAGGGCCCCACTCAGGGACCTCATGGGGCCCGTGGATCCGCTCCGGGAGCCTCTGACTCTGCTTGTCCCCACTGTGCCAGACATTCCTGTACAGCAGCCAGAGCAGCGGGACTCCTCCCCTCCACTCAGAAACCCGGAGCACGTAGCAACAACTGAGCCAATGTGCTCCGCCGCGATCCGTCCTACCGACTGCGGTGCCTGGCAACAGAAAAAGACGTGATGACGTCCTCTCCAGATTGCGTATTATGGGATGTGCGGAATTAAACAACCCGAAGAGGACACGGGGAAGCCAAAAATAATAAAAGAGACAGAAATAAACGAGGTGCATGGTGAATCATGGAGCTCTCGGCTGTCGGTGAGAGCGTCTTCGCAGCCGAGTCCATCATTAAACGGCGAATCAGACGGGTATTCGCTGCTTTTCTTTCTGTGGCCCACAGGCTGTGTCTCCGCACCTATTACGCAACCGTTTGTTTGTGCTGCGCCTACAGGCAATCTAACCTTAATCTGTTACGGATCTGTTTTGCAGGGTCGCTGGGAATATCTCGTGAAATGGAAGGGCTGGTCTCAGAAGTGAGTATTGTGGCCGAGGCTGTGAAGGACAGCGCTCCATCCTGGCCGCTCGCACAACTGCACCACCTCACACTCTGTCGTTTAATCAGCGCCTGGATGTTTATTTCATCATATCACCCCACTGTGTGTTCTGTAGTGCAGTGTGCACGTGTGCTGGCTCGCGTCATGGTGTTGTAAAAGTCTGCGCTCGAGCCCGCCGGGATATATTAAACTAGCGTTAGCAAATGGCTGGGTTCACCATGCGTCACTGTCCGCTACGTAGTCTGTAATTGCAGCCCACGCAGATCGCTTTGATACAAAAGAAAAAGTATTTCGGCGCGTGTGTGCGCGTTGACATGTGATCCGCACGGCGTGTGGTGACAAACTGTCTCCTCTCCGTTGTGTGGACGCAGGTACAGCACCTGGGAGCCGGAGGAAAACATTCTGGACGCACGACTCTTCGCTGCCTTCGAGGAGAGGTGAGGGTTTGACAGCGCAGCAGTAGGCCTCTCTGCACCGCGGCGCACTCTGTGCCACAAACATGTCCATTTAAACTATACTTCTGCTTCATATTTAATCGTATTTCTTCGCAGAGGAATTCATTTTAATCATCAGAGGAGTGAGATCAGTAAGTTTCCACTGCAGATAGGTGTGATGTGTGAAGCCTTTTTCCATCACAAACAGCTTATTTGCTTTAGTCCGTCCGTTTTTAATTATTATTAATCTTATTTCTCATTAAAAATGCCCTAAAAACTGTATAAAAACGTACTTCATTTCCAGATTTTTGCCCTTTACTTGGAAACTAGATTTCCTGATTTAATTATAGGCGAAATAAAATATGTGTTTCTTAATATGTTGTGATTAATCCTTTAATGTTTTTTATTCACCAGGGAGAGAGAAAGGGAGCTGTTTGGCCCGAAGAAGAGGGGACCGAAACCCGAGACGTTTCTCCTGAAGGTGGGTGAATCTTTGCAATCTTTTTTTTTTTTTTTTTTAACCGGGGTTTCATTTTATGTTTTCGCCTTTCTGATGCAGATGCAAATGATTAGTAATTTCCACGATAAGACAACAGCCGTGTTCATTTTGAAACTGTGGAACAAGTGGAATGGCAGATACAAAAAGAAATCTGTAATTTACCCAAATGGGTTATTCGTGTATCTGACATGCATTGTTTAATAAAATAAAATAAAATAAAAGTTTAGCAGCTTCAGGACGAGGACTTGGAGGCTCAGTGTAACCAAACAGATCTGCAGCTGCTCCACTTAAACCTTTAAATTTCCTCCGGAGACTTCAGATTTTCATCTGTGGGAAACCTCCTCTCACAAACGGCATTTGCTCTGCCCTCAGGCCAAAGCCAAAGCCAAAGAAAAGACGTATGAATTCAGAAAAGAGGCTCCCAGGGGGATCCAGGTTTCCTATCCCATTCCGGAGCCTGTCATAACACCGAGGGCCCGGGAGGGTTTGCGCAGCGTGGTTCCCACAATCTTTCCACCAAGCGCGGTCAACAGAGGAGAGAGCGTCCACGTCCGACCACCGGAGCCAGAGAGGAGGCCCAGACCGACTCCACCGGCCGCTCTGACGCTCCAAGAAACCGTCCGGTTCCCCAAAAAGAGAGGGCGCAAACCGAAGCTGCATTTACAGTATGATGAAGATGATGGAGGCGCCTCGGCAGAGCCGGACACCAAACGGAGCAGGTCACTGGAGGAGCACGGTTTGTCCCGACGTTTGCTGCATCACGGGGAGACATCAGATCACAGCCTCATGCAGCTGACCAGGAGGTTTCAGGAGGAGACCACGATATCACCCAAACACAGCGGCGAGCGGAGGTTGTCCTACAGCTGCGCCTTCAGCCCAGATGTGCGTAAAAGCCATCAGGGGGGACACAGGACTAAATGTTTGGGCAGGATGTCCATTCATCGGCCCGGCAGCTCCACAGAAGAGCACCGGAGACACCATCAGGTGAAGGAGTGCTGCCAACCTGCAGTCATCTCCTCACAATCCATCCATGAGCAGCCCACGCGAGGAGCCTCGTCCTGGACCCCCAGTTTCACCAGTCTGGACACGGTGACCGTGACTGATGTCACCTTGAACTTCTTGACAGTCACCATCAGAGAGAGCAGCACGCAGAAAGGCTTTTTCAGAGAGAAGAGATGAGTATGTGCTCCGGATCAGAGGAGGCTAATATATATATACTATATATATGAGTAAATTTACCAAGCTACTTACTAACACGCCTACTGTAATACTATATTTTTTCTATGTAACTTTCAAACGTGTACATACAAAAATATTTAATACGCTGCTGAGAAAATAAAACTGACATTGTGAGTTTATGTTTGCTGTTTTTTTGCGCTCAGTATCGCCGATAATATCTTGTTCAGGTTATATAGAAAGGCTGTTTTTTTTTCATGTTTTGTCACCATAAACAACCTTTTCATGACCTTTGGGGAATATATTCACTTTGCTAAGGGACTGTTCGTTACCTGTGAAAGTGGAGAGGTGGTGCAAAACAGGGGAGGCACTTCAAATCATTTTTTTAAGCACTTGGAAGTGACATTCAACTTTAAGTGGTTGTATTTATTTTAAATACCCCCAGAACCCCAAAACTTACTTACTAAGCATATCTTCTTTTTAAAAAATCTCCCAAATTTAACAATTTATTTTAACCAGAAACTGTAAAATAAAGTTATTTATAAAGTTATTTATGGTGAAGGCAGAGTCGTGTACCCCCCCCAGTTTCAGGGAGGGCCATAATAGAAAAAAAAAAACAGCCACCACCTACTCTGATAAATAAAGTACAGTCCCTAAAATGCATCCAGCTATCTATTGTTTCCCCCAATAAACCAAGACTATAAAGATACAAACTCATATTTGTGGAAATTTTAATTTAATGTCTTCCACACTCTTAATCAAA
>NW_024630418.1:0-5744 GCF_008729295.1 Plectropomus leopardus
TGTGTGTGTGTGTGTGTGTGTGTGTGTTTGTGTGTGTTTATAACTGCTGGGTCAAAAATGACCCCTAAGACAAGGTTTTCACCTTGTTGATGTTCAGCTTTCATGGAAATTTGAACAAAGGCAAGGTTTCACTTTTTCTCATGTTGGGCTCATTTTAGGAAAAGCCATCAAATTTCTAGTTGAAAAAATATAAAATATAATTTAGGGGGTTTTCTATGCTGTTAAACATAGCCGCGAGCCATTTTTGACCCCCAAGATGACATCAGGGTTAAGTCACCACAGTGCTTAAGAGAGGTGACACCCTTTGTGTTTTAACAGTGACAGCTTCTTGTCTTTAGCACTAACACTGACACCTGCTGGGAGAGGAGTGACTCCTGGCTGAATTTGGAGACAGGTAGAGGAGCCGCCTGTACCTGAGAGGAGCAGGTCCAGAGCTGTAACTTTGTCTTAAAAGTGTCTAAACTAATGGCATCACAACTTCACACAAACCCACTGACGCACACTCTGTAGACAACAAACTGTGGAGGGATGGGGGCTGTGCTAAGTGGTGGGCGCTGGATTTTAGCTTAAATACAAATACTATATCTATCCTTCCCTTGTTGACTGCATCCCCAGGCTTAGAGACAACTTAAAGTAAATCTTACCCCTTCCCTCCACCCCTTTACCACAGCTCTGGAGAGTGGAGGTGGCAGTGGGGGGAGGAATAAATCATTTGGCACTTGAGGCCCCATGAGGAGACCAACTTTGCCTGTAAAATAATCACAAATACAAGTGAAAATGTTCCATTTTGAACAGCATGCTTCCTAATGTAAAAGTGGCAGGTGGCATATTTCAAGTGGGCTTTGATTGATCCCCAGCTGTTTGTAAAATTGTCTGTCGTCACAGAATTCAGGTCAGAGTGATAAGCATTGTGGGCACTCCCTCTGGGACTGCTGTTCACATGTTCTAATTCAGACGTCTGCGTGTTGTGCTGTGCCACTGCAGGCCGGCGATGAAGCAGCAGATGGAGAAAAAGAAGTTAAAAAGAAAAAGAAAGACACGTATTGTAAATTAACCCTAAAGTGCTTGTTATAGAAATTGTTCATTCTTGTTATTTTTTTGTTTGAAAAAAATTACCATCCTCTTCCGTGAAAAAAAAAACATACTACATGACTTTAAAATGATAACTCCAGCAACATCTGTGCATATATACATATGAAGAAAATTGATTTTATCCTTTTCAAAATGACAGTGAGTTTCCTACAGAGATAACCTGAGGAAAAACAGCTACTGCCATGAAAGGCAGGAGCATTTTAAAACAAAGTCATATTAGAAAAGATGGCAGCTGTTATTTTTTTTCCAGCATTTTTTTTTCTGCCAACCTGGCGAATAATCAAAGCCTCCAACAAAAGAAGGAAGAGAGGGGGTGGTGTTGGGGGGGGGACGTAAAAATGAAATAAAAACTACATGAGCAGTCATACATTTCTAATGGGACTCTTTTAATCTTGCAAGGGAGACTTTCAATAGTGAATTAGTCTTTTTTGTATTCCTTTAATGCTTCCAAGAGAAATATATGCAAATCTCTGGCTAATGCTAACAGCAGTGACAAAGGAGCCAGCTCTTCCCTGCTACTCTGTGTGTTACCCAGCCGGCAGTACTGCAGTGGCCGGCATAATGCCTCAGAGATTTCAACAAGGCCTGCTAGATCAAAACCAGTAATGAATACATGTGGATGTTCTCTGCTGGAAAGATTTCGATCTTTCACCGGGCAGCACCTCGGTCGAGGCTTGCTGTGTTTTTTTAAGCCTCACTAGGATATCATTTTAGCCACTAGTGCTTTTGGACAGAAAGGACATCTCCATCTTCTTTTTTTTTTTTTTTTTTTTTTTTTGCTCCTTAAAAAAATCATCTTTGGAATCACAAAAAGTCACTGTCTGTGCCTGATCCACAGGAAAAAATTAAATGTCAAAAGAGGGACAGGTGGCTTTAAAGAAATTACATATTTAAATTTGAGAGAGCTAAAATAAATATTTAAATAATGTAAATTCAATAAAATCACAATTAAAATTGCACCTGAAAAATGCAAACTTGACTATACTTTTTATTTATTTATACAATAGTTTTAGCTATTATAAATATTGATAAATTGATAAATGCATCGCCACATGATGCTTAATGACACACAATCAAAACACATTGATGTAGGCATTTGAAATCCATCTATTTTCATTTGGAGGGCCTGCCTGGCAAAGTCTGAACGTGGTTAACTAGTAGAGGCAGAGTTAATCCTTTTATCTAGATCCCTGCTGCAGGGGATCCCAAACACACTCTGATTAAAAAAGGAAACGTGGGCAATGAACAGTTTAAGAATCATGGGCCCTAAACAGATAAAGGCGGAACATCTTGTTGCTATGGCAGTGCATATGGAATGACTGGCGACAGTTCTCTCTCCTCCGTCTAATATATTCACATTATTTATGAAATATTTTATAAGTAGCATAGCAAATGCTAAATATAAATCCCAAGGAGATGCTCTGTGCCTCTCCAGCTGGAGTTGTGGAATGCCAGTGCCCGTGTTACACAGCGTCTTCTTTGGAAAAGGCTGGGTGTTTGTTCACAAGACACACTGCTTTTGATTCCCCCATCCTCCTATTCTTCAATAAGTTAAAAAAAAAGAAAAGAGAGAAGGAAAAAAAAAGAAAGATCTTTTTACATTGGCAGATAGAAACCATGAACAAAAGAGACAATTTGATCTGCTCATGTGGGAAATCAGATTCCCGTCTGAGATTTATCCAATGCACTCCAGGATACGAGTAAAGAGCGGCCAAAAAAAAAAAAAAAAGAGGAGGAAATTATAATATCATATAGAATAGGTAGTTTGCATAAGAAACAGAAATGCCAAAAAATGTCCATATGGTTCTTATTCTCTAATGGCGAATGAAAAATCATAAGAGGAGGTACATTTTTAAGGCAGACAGATGTGAACTAGACATCCAGAGTATAGGACACGTTACCCCCCTCCTTCCTCTATATGCTGTGACAGAGCAGGACAACTGCACTGCTATTTCTCCTGTCAATACTCTCCCAGCATCCATTTTCACCTGGCTGACACCTTTTACTGGTCAAGGGATGAATAAATCACACTTAGTGTACTCCCCTGGTAGTTTGACTAAAAAAAGCATATCAACATGAAGGAGGACTGCAGTGTTTTCCTGTCATCGCTGCCCCTGAGGTACGGTGAAAAATTACCGCTGATAAAATATCATTTTTCAAAAGAGCCTTATTGCTCTTTTAATCTATCCGCCACAATGGATGGCTTCTGGGATGTGTTTCATTTCATCTGAACACAAACAATCTTTCAAAGGGCTTAATAACAGTTACACAAATGAGAGTCATTAATTACCTGCTAATGGAATAATAGATGTGCCATCTAGTGCTGCTCTACAACAGGAAAGGTGTGGGGCTTAAAAAAAAAAAAAAAATTATCTAGGACTCCACTTGTCTTTGAGCTTCATTAGTGCCCCCCAACACAAGCACCATAATGCAAATACAGGCACAAAAATATGCTGATTATATTCTCTCTGATTCTGGTTATCTGTTTACATAATGATAGAAAAAATCACGAGTGGGAATCGGCTACATGGAAAGGGTGAGGTAAAGACACAAAGCAAAACGAGCTCTGCATAAATTCCTAAGAAATGTTCTATTTTTGTTTTGCTTTTTCTTCCACATAACGTATGTTGCAGAACTCCTAACATAAATACAATTTAAATGCTTTCCCAGTATTAACCCTCTTTTTAAAAAAAAAAAATGATAGAAAAATGTTTTATTTTGTTTATTTTTCCTCCATATTAATGTATGTTGCAGAACTCCTGCCATAAACACAGTTTTAATGCATTCCCAGCATTCATCTACATTTTTTTCTTTTGCAACTGCGTGCGACTTTTGCTCCCAGACGACAACAAACTCTCCGACCGAGCACTCGGATTATCAAATCAGATCTGACTGATGTGACACACTTGCCGTCAGAAATCGCATTAATCTTCCTGGAGAATCAAAAACTAACACGCAGGTATTTTTCATCCTAACCTTAGTGATAAAACTAACAAATAGAGATGGATTTCGGGGGTGGGGTGGGGGTGGGGGTGGGGGGTAGTTAATGAATGATGAATTAGAGACGAGGGGGAAACATCATAAATTCTGACAGGGCGCTGTTGTCTGCTGGATGATAAACAGCACTGCTGGATGGAATCTGCCTCTCTGTGTATCTCTCAGACGCCGACTGCCACTTTATCTCTTCCATCCTGCTAGATTACACCTCCAGGGTTCAGGTGGGAATCAATCATTGCTATTATTACCTGAAGTCACAAGATGCATCTATCACCACTAAGGTTACCATAACCTCAATATTAACAGAGGAAAAGCCCCTCTAATAAACAGCAGAAAGGATGGGCTGGCTGGTGGGATTTCATCTTCCTTTCACTTTTAATAAGGCACTCAGAGGAATAAAGATTACAGGCCATATTTAGCATGCAGAACAAATCAGGCTCTTCCAGGCTCTTCCTCTCCTCCACTTCTCATTCTGGTTAGTCATTAAGACTGAGGAGGAGGGGGGAGGGAGGGAGGGAAGGGTTCAAGTATGGAGAGGCGTTCCCTGGTTCAACACTTCCATGCTGCCATGCTCTGTGTTCTCCTACCGCCTGCAGCTGCTGTCAATACGAAGGCCCAATAAGTGTAAACTTAGCAGTGAGTCCCTACATGTCTCCACAAGACCACTCCTCTGCAGTGCACCAGCACACACAACCAGCACTCCAAGAGTGGTTTAAGTGCCTGGGACACAACCTTGTGTTAATGTTCATCCTCTTTTATAAGCCACCATTACACAATGGCGTCTCTGTAAAACAAGATGCAAGAAGAGAGTGAGCATCAGGGCAAAAATGGCTAAGCTTCTTTGAGGATTAATGGAATTTAGTCAAGTAGGAGTCTGTGAGTGCATTAGAGCAGCTGACATGGGGTCATGGCACTGCCGAGTGTTTTCACACGCCACCCCTGACATGAATCATTCATCGCCATTCAAATGAATATCATGAGCCGAGTGAAATATCATTAAGCGCCGCTAAAGCCATTCCATAATAATATACCTCCAATTAAACTATGATCAGAGCATCAAGCCTGATAATAGATTCATACCAATTAAGTTAGAAATATATTCAAAGGACTTTTCACTTTGAAACCAGTCTTGTTATTCCCCCCGACATCCAACAACAGCACTCATTACAGTGGCTCCAAAACTAGAAATGGAGAGACCATGTAAATATTTAAAACCCTCACAAATATATAAATATTCATTCCAGAATGATTTGATGCGCTAAATAAATAATCCCTTGTTAAATAAATGACACCCTAAATAAAACTTTAAAAACAGGATCTGGGGAAATGAAGATGAGATGAATCAGAGGGGAGGATTCTGGAAAGAGGAGGGGGGGTGTCAGCTATCACTCCACCCTATTTGAATTCCTAATGGCAGCCATGCAAACGAGCAAGGCTAATTAAAGCCCGACAACCAATTAGGCGAGCTTTAGCTGCACCTTTCAGGGAGGTACTGATGCTGAGCCGCAGAGGGGGATATCTGTTTGGGAGGTGGAGCCAGACGCAGTCGACTGAAGATATTTCTCCACTTTTCAGGGTTTCCACACATTTTCATAAGAAAAAATTATTTCAAAACGTTTCCATGACGTTTCTATTACTTTTCAAGGACCTACAAA
>NW_024630419.1:0-5557 GCF_008729295.1 Plectropomus leopardus
AAAAAAAAAAAAAAAAAAGAAGCTAAAAATAGAGTGTATAAAATGCATAAAATTAAGGAAAATACAAGAACTTATTAGCTAAGATAGATATCAGTGAAGATATAGTGTGCACACGGGCAAAACAGAAATAAAACGCAAATTTCCAAATCACAAATCAGTCAAAAAAAATTTAAAAAATTCCTGTAAAAATATGTTTTAAACAACACTCCTCAGGAGTCCAGCAGAGAGAAAAAATCCCTAAAATGCATCAGTCTGGAGGCACGTTACAGTCCTCCGCCTGCGTGAGAATGATGAAATGAAAGTGCGATTTATTGACCAAATTTTCTTTGCGAAAACAAGGTTTTGATTAATACTTTATTTTTTAAATTTATTTTATTGATGACCTACAAGATAACTCTGGTGTGTGCTGCACGTCATCTGGGTTTAACTCGTGTAGAAGCTCGCTAAAGCGTCGGCAGGATTCACTGAGAGGTTTCGGCCGTCGTGCGTTCCTTCCCTGCAGGAAGCAGACATCGAGCATCGGACCCAGGCGCTGAAGCGAGAGGGCTTCTGGTCGATGAAGCGTCTCACTCGCCTGACGGAGCCGCCACGACCCAAAGTTCACTGGGACTACCTGTGCGAGGAGATGCAGTGGCTCTCTGCCGACTTTGCTCAGGAGCGGCGGTGGAAGAGAGGCGTGGCTCGAAAGGTGAGTTATGTTTATTATCAGTGTTTCCGCACCTAGAAATGTTACGACCTCACATTTCACTACGTCTGATTTCGCATCTGCGTGTTCTGCTGTTTTTAGGTGGTTCGAATGGTGATGAGACACCACGAGGAGCTGAGGCAAAAAGAAGAAAAAGCCAAAAGAGACGAGCACGCTAAAATCAGAAGAGTTGCTTCTTCCATCGCTAAGGAGGTGCGGGCTTTCTGGAGCAGCGTGGAGAAGGTACGGATGATTCACAAGCAAACACGACATTCTGCTTGGATGCTCAGCCGTGGAGTTTGAAAGGATCACGGCCTGTGTTTGATTGTTTTTATCACAGATGTGAAATGCACTGTACTCTTCAGATGTTAAAGTACACAAACACTGACTCAGCAAGTGAAATTATCAACAGTTTTACATCATTTTGTCTAATATTTGCCGTTTAGTCTTCACTGTTACTTCTTTTTAAGTTTAAGTGTTATTGCTGCATATTTAATTAAATATTTTAATTTTATCCCACAGTTAAATGAACATAAATGAGTGCTCATAGAAGTGCTTAATGTGATGCTTTGTACAAAAAACACAAAATCTGTTGGTTTAAAACATTAAATAAGAAAACAACAAAATAAAACTAGAATATTTTTCTGGCATTTCAGAAACAGAACTGTTTCTGTTGTTTGTATTTGTTTACACAACAATACAATATTTTTTTATTTCATTTGTTTATTTTATTACCTTTCTAATTTTAATGAAGATTTTTATTTTTTTATTATATTTTTTATTAGCTGCACAATTACTTTATGTTATTTAGTCATTTTTATTTATAAATCATTAATTCTGTTAAAAACGAAACACAAATCTGCACTACTGTGAATTGTTGAATAAAATGTGGTTACAATTTCAATAAAAATAATTTTATCATGTTTAATAAATAATTCAAAATAACAGATAATTAAAAAAAAAAGCTAAAAATCAAGTTAAATTTTCTGGCATGTCTATTTGTATTTTTTATTTTTTGCTTTACTGATAATGTACCATACCCTAACACCTCAGTATGAAATGTTTTTTTTTTAGGTGTTGGAAATCACTGCTATGTTTATTTAAATGTGAGAATGCATTTTAAGTATTTGCCCCTAAAACCAATAAATAACGGTGATTTTGGAGGTCATGGCGCAGGTGACCCGTGTTAAAAGGTTTTAATGTTTTGCCCGTGCAGGTGGTTCAGTACAAGCAGCAGTCCAGACTGGAGGAGAAGAGAAAGAAGGCTCTGGACCTGCAGCTGGACTTCATCGTCGGCCAGACGGAGAAATACTCGGACCTCCTCAGCAAGTCACTCGCACCCGCCAGGCCCGCTGAAGCCGAAACTGTCCCGCAGACGCCCCAAAAATCTGCAGCACCTTCCGTTGATGAGGAGGGTGAGAATATTTAATGTGTTGATATAAAAGCACCTCAGAAACAGAGCATAGTGTCCCCGTGTTGCTGTTGTGAGACAGCTTTCTGAGCTGAATCATTGGCTCAGACGGGGACGTTGTCATAGCTACACACCACTGATTGAATCGTCGTAAGCGTCCGCGAAGGTAAAATGTTTCACGGAGACAAAAGCTGTTTTTCACTCTCAAGGTTATGCCTCTGTGAGAGAATCGACCGTGTTCTCGCATGTCTTTGCACCGATTACCTAAACTCGAACCTCGTCTTCGCTGAGAGGATGTTAAGTCTACTGATTGTCAGCGCAGTTAAAACGTTTCTTGGCACATTTCCTCCGAGCGCTGCTTGGCAACCGTCGGGCTCGAGGCTCGTCAAACCTGTCAGACGAGTCTGCCGGCCACGTTACCGGTGGCAGTTGATTCTTGAAGCTCGGAGGTGACTTTAGTTTCAGTCAGAGGAGGGACAGACTTGGCAGTGGTTCATGTTTGTGAGTCAGTAGTCCAGTCACACTTTTATTTTATTACCTGATGATGTTTTATTGGTGGTAAAGTACAGTGACGGTCTCTGTCATTGAAACACAAACTGAAATTTCCACCAGCATCGGCTGCATTTGAGTTTCCTGCTGATACCACGAGGACTAGAGGTGTAAAAGTGCACAAGAGTTGCTGCTTGATGCAAGTTTGGTACAGTGAGAAAACAAATGCATTTAATTTTTTAAAAAAGTGTGTGTGTGGAGACACGAGTAGAAAGAATTAGTAACGCCAAAACAAAATCATCTTTTACACTCTTCCATGAAATGCAACTAAACCTGAGCGATTAACACTTTATTTTATCTGTTTGCATTGTCTTTTGTTAGTTTTTTAAATTATTATTATTATTTTTTATTACTAATATTAAGCATATTATTTATAATTGTTGTTGCTTTCTTCTATCTAATATACAACCCCATATTATGGCTTTGTTGACTTTGTATTTGGTTATATATATATATAGCTTTTTTTGGTTTTTTTTAACGCTTTATTGATGATAAAGTACAGTGACAGTACAGACAGTTTTGTAATTGTTGGGTTGAAATTGAAATCACATTCGATTAATTGCACAGCTTTAAGTGTAAACTTGAGCAATACTTTTGCATAACACGCATCAACCTGCATACTGAGTATTCTGCCTGCAGCTGCATGCTGCAAAACAAGATTATTTTTTGGGCATTTTTGCCTTTATTGGATAGGACAGAGGGACAGTGTGAAAGGGGGACAGAGAGGGGACAACATGCAGCGAAGGGCCATGAGCCGGAGTCGAACCCGCGGTCGCTGCGGCGAGGACATTGCCTTCATACACGGGGTGCGTGCTCTTTCCACTGAGCCACCGTACGCCCCGACCACGCTGCTTTTACCTCTTCGGCACAAAATGCATGAATCATTACGGCTCAGACAATGACTGAAGAGTTTCTTTGATGCCGTTTAGCCTCGGTCTGATGCCTCGTGAACCCAATTTGACCTAGATTCATGATTTTTCCGTTTCCTTACAGCGACGTAGAGCAGTGTGAAAACAAGTCTGTTCAGCTGTTCTCTCTTGTTTGTGCAGACAGAGACTTTGAGCCTCCGTGTGAGGAGGAGGATGATGAGGAGACCATCGAGGTGGAGGAGCAGCAGGAGGGCAACGACGCCGAGAGCCACCGGAGGGAGATCGAACTGCTGAAGGAGGAGGGCATGCTGCCGCTGGACCAGTTACTCAGCACCCTCAAACTGCCACAGGTACCTCACAGACCCGATGGGACCGGGATTGTAGTCTACGAGTAGAGGGCCGCGGTCTTAAGATAACACATAACTACAGGGTTGATTTTTCCGTTCATTTCGTACCCGTCAGCATGTTTAAATACTGCAGAAAATTTAAATTATTAATATAAAATAGGCTAATGGAAATGCGTCAAAGTTTTCATGCCTGCATGAGGTGGCATTTTGAGCAAATTAAAAAAGTCATGTTTTGCAAATTTGCAGTGGAAACACTTTTTTTTTTGCTTTTATAGGTCACAAGATGATGTGGCTTTGTGCTTGTCTTAATTCAAGTCTTGTTTTTTTTCTTTGTTTGATTTTTTATTAATTTCCAGAATTTTTTTGTACTTTAACTATTTTTTTACTCAATTTTGAGTCATAAAATGCACCTAATGTTTTTTTTTTTTTTTATGCTTGCAGGAGATGGTATTTCAGGTGTTAATTAATTAAACTGATATAATACCAAAATACAATTAATTAAATTATATTGCTCTTTTCTTGTTTGTTTTATACTATTTAACTATGATAATTAAATTTTTTTTTTTAATGTGGACCACAGATGTTTGCTTGTCCTTTAATCACTGAATCATTGGATTACACAGGAGTCGGGCTCAGATGACGAGTGCTCTGATGAATCCTCTTCATCGGCGGAGGAGGAAGAGGAAGATGGTGAATTCACTGCCAATGAAGAGGATGGTAAGACCGCTTTTAATAAAAGAGAGCATTGAATACTTGTACACATCTTTTAAAAAAGGGTAAAAACACTGAATAACTTGAAATTAAATATTTTCTGTGGTGGGTGTGACAAAATAGTCTTTGAATGCAGCTTTAGTAATGTAACGTTTGTTTTCATCCTCTTCCCAGCTGAGGATGAGGAGGACACCATAGCTGCACAGGAGAAGGTCGAGGGAAACGTGGATCACGCAGAGGAGCTGGATGATTTGGCTCGAGAAGGTATTTTTATGTGCATATAGTAAAAGGTGTTCACCTCGAGTCGCAGCTCGTTGTCACTTTGTGCTTTAAAGTTGTTTAAAGTGCTTCCCTCGTGACGGAAGAGCTTCTGTTATTACTGACTATCTGTAAAGAGGAATCAGCTTACTGTCAACTTCAGTTCATCGCCCCGAAAAACAATCCTGCCTTTTCCAGGGTTTTGAGACAAAGTGAGCGAACTGAAACACATCAAAACTTAACAGCAACTCCAGTTTTTGATCATCTGACATCTAGATTTCTGGCCTCATCTGAACGCCACTTTATTTTAGGGTTTAGGCGAGTCATGCTATGGAAAACATCTGGTTTCCTTTTGAATATTTTTGAATCGACTAACCTCAATGACCAGAGGACAAATAGCAGCTCTAATTTGAGCAACTGAAGAGTTTTGGCATCGTGATAAACAGGACAAACTTATGCTTGATATGAAGATATGTCCTTCATTTTTCACTTTGACAACATATTTTTAAACCCTTTTTCTTTAAATGTCAATAGAAGCTTACTGTTAATAAAGTTAAAGCCCCCCTCCACTCAGAAATGTGTTTCACTTCTGTTAATGTCACCTAAAAATGTCTGACCTCGTCCCTGATGACTTATATCTTTGCAAACTGTCACTTTGGAGGTGATTTCACATTAAAGGAGGCGATCTTAATCTTAATTTTTGCAGACACACGCGCACACACACACA
>NW_024630420.1:0-3711 GCF_008729295.1 Plectropomus leopardus
ATAAAAGCCACTGATGGGGAAATAAACTTAAATGAGCAGCAAATATAAACATCGTATGTAGTGTACAGCTGTATAATTGACTTAGCCTCGGTCGAAACTCCTGCCTGAGTCTTGTTTACTCTTTTAAATGTCATAAAGCTCGTGCTACACTGAGCGATTTGGGAAATTTACATCGTGAGCAAACGCAATCCAACATAACTTTAATCTACCGAGTCCAAGTTGGACACTGGGATCTAACCATAGCTGCGGTTGGTGATGAGATTAGATGGCATGGTCGGCCGCTAGATATTGCTTTAACACTGTATTTTGTATCCAACGACAGAGAGACTCACAGCAAAGATCGGTGCGTTTATACTTGCGTGATCTGTTAAGAAAATATACACCGATCGACCCCACTTTGTGAAATTACCCCGAGAAGCTAACCAACAACAAGTTGGGGAAACGAGGCACCGCTGAAGCTAACTTGGCTAACAGCAGCTTCTTGTTGTTGCACGCTAGCTAAGCTTGTCTTTACTACTAATGCCTGCACTTAAGACCGGGGCGACATGTTGTCGATCAAAGGATTTGTTTGTGATAACTAGCTTAATGAAACAGGGTTTCTACAATGAAAATGTATCAGCACGGTGTGATTATTATTATTATTTTTTTTTTTGGTAGCTGCATCACTTAGCCGATGCTAATGTTAGCTGCAGCACTTACCTCCAGCAGAGGAATACATTTTGTCGACTTTTTAAGCGTGTGTCGTGGACGTACAGATACTCCACTTTATTTGGGCCAAAATCCACCGAAACTCATGCGTGGTCGAAAAGTAGTTATATGTACAAGAGCGAGGGAGGAAGCCCAGTTCGGAAATAAAGATATTTAGTTAGCCAAGTGGTAAATATTTGGAGTCTCTCATCCTCGGCACGGCCCCATCCCCCCAACACACAAAACGGGAGCCGAGAGAAAAGATAGCAGCGAAAAGACCCGTGCGGCGCAAGAGGCTTCCCTCCCATCTACTTCCGTTTTTGCTCACTTCCCGTAAAGCAGCCTTAAAGCAGGGACACTCAACTTGCTTAGCTTGGGGGACACTAGAAAGATTGCAGGAGGCCAAAAATGCGGCCATTTTTTAGTCTTTAAGGATATTTCTCGGATTTTATGACATTTCAAGGATTGAAGCACGTTTCTGGGAAATTTGGATATTTCTTGGATATTTCTCAGATCTTAGGGCTATTTCTAGAATTTGAGGATGTTTCTAGGATTTTTAGTCATTTCTGGGATTTAAGGACCTTTATAGGACTTCAGCACATTTCTAGAATGTGTGCATGTTTCGAGGATTTTAGGATATTTCTAGGTTGTTTTTTTTTTTGCACATTTCTGGGATTTACAGCATTTCAAAGATTTTTTACACATTTGTAGGATTTTAGGACATTTGGAGAATTTTAGTACATTCAAGGCTTAGCTGGGACCTCTGTTGGGGAGTATGTGGATCCTCCACTGGCATCTTTTTTGATAAACATGCTCTGTTTTGCACTCTGGCATCTTATGTATATTAAACACACAAAAGCAGTCTCCAGTGTGAATAATTATTTTTATTGGAATCCTACTGGGGGTCAGATTGGGCTCTCAGGCCGTGAACTGACATCACTACCCTTACCATTACATTTCTACTATTGCGCTCTATTTTTATCTCACTTAATAGATATTGGTCTCACTGGTGCAATTATTTAAGTTGTTAAAAAGCATGTATTCATCTATCAAAGCTTGGCACTAAAGTAAAAGAAAAAATTAAAAGATAACAGGTACACAGGGCTTGTGAGGATTTTCAAAAGTATGCATGTTTATTGAAAATGCTGTAATTCCAGGGGTCTTATTGAACAGATTTATGTAACTTTATACAAAAGAAATAAAAGTCTAATAAATTACATTTTTAATGACATGCCCTACCAAATGGTTGATTTGGCCTTTTATGGCAAAAGTAATGATGCTACACTAATGAAATTAACATTGATATAAAAGATTTTAATTAACTTCTAATCATATATGGTTTTTAAATGATAGATTTACTGTTATACTTTATATATACAATGGAAAAAATGATGGAAAAAAGATTTATTTTTTTTTACTGTTTAAAGCCATGTTTTACCAGTTGAACTGGCCTTTAATAATAATAATAATACAGTTGGATTTTTTATTAAATATAAAAAAAATGGATGAATATTCACCATTGTTAATACCATATAATACATTTTTGTTAATTGTATATTTGGTGAAATTATATCTGTATAATTGTTTACCATAGCCAAATGGTAAATATGCTTGGAAATAATATTATCACTAGTTATACAACTATTTCAGTGGTCACAAATTCATATATGTTTGTATACTAGCAAATTACAATCATTAATATGGTAAATAATTTGTAATTTAGATTTTTTCTTTCTGTTTTACCATTAAAATGAATAGTCATCTCAACTGTTTGGAAGAGGCCTTCATTTAAAAAAAACCCCAAAACTATGGGGTCTGTTGAATTAAATAAATAAATGAATAAATAAATGTTTTTTTTTTTTTTGTTTTTTTTTAATGTAGCGTCAGGGACATAAAACATGCAGTGAAAATATTGCCATTACCCTTTTCTTGGTAAAGACTTAAAGGGGAAATGTTCTGCTGATTTGATGAATTATTCACAGTTCAGATGAACTGACATTTATGAAAAACTGATGCTGTTTATGTGTTAATTTCAGAAGTGACACACTCGTGAAACGGTTTCGCCCTGAGGAGCAACGGCGTGGATATGAATGAGGGGGGAACTATCTTGTCAGTTTGACTCTTCAGTGACGTCAGACGCACGCTGCGCGCTCACAGCCTTGACCCGAATTCAAATCGCACAACCACAGTAAAGAGAGTTTTCTTGATTTAAAAAAGGAAGAAAGAAAGAAAAAAAAAACATGGCCATTTGTCAGGCAGCTAACAATACTGGCGCGGTTTAAAAAATATGAACTCAAAACCGAATTTAAAAAAATGTCCACAGGACAGACAGGAAGTAATTCTTTGTGTGTGTTTCCGGGGCACCAAAGTCAGGTGAGCTCATTTGAAAATATTTAAACAATTCTCCAACACCTGCTCTGTTTACTCGGTCAGTCGCTGATGTGATAAAAGCATAAAAACGTTGTAGGAGAGTTCTGCTAGTTTGTTGAGATAACTTGTCGACTTGAAGCAGTAGAAAGACACTGAAATTTAGACCAGGTGTAGACTATTTATTTATTTGAATTTCTACCCGGCTATTAGGTGCAACCTGGATTAAAAGCACTGGACTTGAAGTGAAACACAGGTAAGAGCTGAATGGCATGAAATATATTTTTGAGAACAATGTTGATCTGTGAAGAACCAATGAAGTGATAAAAGAGCAATGAAAAAGTAACTGAGACATATGCATAAACGATGTAATAAGTAGCAGGGTGTATTAGTTGTACGAGTTGACACTTACAGACTGGACATTTAACGCATCAGACAACTATATAAAGTGAATTCAAAAAGCGTTGTTTGGTCTGCTCATGGCCCCACAAAATAGCAAAAATTCAGTAAAAAGTTGTTGGTTTGTTTTTTAAATTACCTCCCCCAAAAAGTGATGGTGTTTGTAAAAAGAAAACAAGAAAATTACCCGGAAAAACGTGTAAAAAATGTATTTTTTCCTTGTAACACAATTTAGGATGTATTATTATAATAATTATA
>NW_024630421.1:0-2744 GCF_008729295.1 Plectropomus leopardus
GGTGTTTTCTATGCAAATATTTCAATCTGTAAAGTAACTTAACTGTTCAGATAAATGAAGTGAAGTAAAAAGTACAATATTTCCCTCAGAAATACAGTGCTGCAAAAGTATAAAATTACATGAAAAGAAAATACTCAAGTAATGTTTAAGTACCTCAGATTTGTACTTTGTTACAGTACTTGAATAATTGTACTTAATTACATCCCACCACTCCTGCTTTTCGCTTAATTCCCCTATTGTATAGGTGGATGCTCGATGACGCTGTCGGCTGCAGTACTTGCCTAAAGTCCACAGCGTTGTTCTGTTGTAATCAATTCTTGTTGTATTGTTGGGAGTGGTCTTGATGGGGCGCTTTGGCTAGATTCTCATATCTCTGCGTGCTCTTTCCATCTGTTATTTTGCAACCTAAAAGGCAAGAAGAAATAGGATGGAGGATGGACTGCTTCCTAGAAAAAAATCTCCACAAACAAAAAGCTTTAGAGCGGTTGCCTGGAAACAATCTGTGATAGACAGTCGGAGAAAGCTACCTTGGGTGAGGAATGACCTTCTGTGTGCTGTGTGGCGACTGCTGCTAAAAGGCCACAGCTGTCTCCCTGGACACCATCCCTATGGCAACAATTGTGTACTGCTAGCAGCTGGCGCCCTCAGATGATTGTCCTCATGATGACATGGGCTGTCCCACTGCGAAGAGGAGCAATGTCTAATCAATAATCCCTAATAGCCATGTTGTCTCAGCTGACCCAGTAATCTCCATTTTAACTCCCTCTAATCAAAGACGCACAGACAAACAGGGGTTAATAATAGTCTGGTGTAATGTAACACAAATCAGCTGGAAAAATAATTCCACCACCCACAGGATGTTCAGAAAATTCTCATTGTTTTGACTTGCAGGGCCGTTTTAACAGCTAGTATTAGACGGGTGTGTTTCGGCTGAAGTTTCTATTCTTCTCTTAATTGAGTTTAGCTCAGACTGTGTTCTTTCAGACGGCTCGAGTTGTCTCTATGTAACTGCATTATCCTCTTTTCCCAGTCCATTTTCCAGTCCATTCCTTGTCTTGTTACTTAAGTAAAACTACTGAGAGCAAAGGCAGAGCACAGCGGGCTTTAACCTTTAGAAGAACAGAAAAGAGGAAAACATGCTCAAGGTTTTTTCTCTTATGCTGCGGTATGCTGTGTGCCAGACAACTCGGAGGTAGAGATTTTCCGAACTTCTACTAGAAAAAGTACAATGGAAAGCCGCTCAAAGTTGCAAGTGGAACCATATCCTTTGATATGAAATATGCTGATGCTTGATTAAGATCTTTGTGTTTTTTGAGGTTGGCGTGTATGCAGCCTGGTTTTGCGAAGTCTCTTTAACTGTTGGTTGCCTAGAAGTCTCTTTCAGTGCTGCTGGACATGATATTTGCAATTGTCCCAATAATGGAAATTCACCAGGATTAACTTATTGTTGGTGTTTTTTGTTTTTTTTTTACTGGTGATCCACAATAACGTGTATTGTCCAATTCCTAACAAGGGCACAGCTCAGTGTCATTGTAAATATTAGATCCTGAATCAGTTCATACAGAAATGTATCAAATACTAAGGTAAAACAACAACGCTCACACCCACAGTCAGTGTGGCCTATTAGATAACATCATACATTTAAAAGCTCAAGCAGTTAGCAGCTTGCTAGTTGTAGTGCTAGCTTTGTTTGTCACATGATCCTCACTTTTTTATGTTGTCTGAGTCTCTTTCATAATTCTTATATTCCTTTTTACCCCTCACATCTCCTCTGTTCTTCAGCATCTTTCCCCACGACCCAATCTGAAACTGTGATTAATGTGTAGTCGGATTTTGACACAAAAATCATCTGGTATAATATGGAAAAGAGCATGTTTTGGCTTAAATTACTCAGGTTTTTTCTGGGCACAATCCTGGAGGAAAGTGCGGTCATTAAAAAGGAACAATTCTGATACACCATCTACGCTAGCGACGCAGCGACCCACTTCTAAAAGACTCGTTTGGTGGCTAAAAGCGGTGACTCACTAAATTATGCTTGGTTGTGTGTTGGTCTTGAACAGTAGTCTGCAGCTTGGCAGGCTTCTCAGCCATCACCATTTCCTCTACCTTCTTATGTTAACTCATGTGCTTAGAAACTTTGATACGATACGTGCAAATGTAACCAATCCATGGTTTGCACAGTGAAAACAGGCTTCCCCCCCCCCCTACTTCCTGTCTTAACCTCCTCAGTCACCATGCATGGGTTAACAGAGGCCACTGATGTGGCCTGTGCAGCTTCATGCCTGCAGTAATTTAAGTAGATCTGATGTATATCAGGGAAGGCCATGTCAGCCTATAATCACATTTCAGATATTTTCTGAGAGTTCATTCCAGGCACACATTTTGAAATGAGTTATACTTTCTTCCTGGTAGTGATGGGATAATACTTAAATGATAAAACCAGTGACATTTAAGTTTTCCCTGTGATTGTTATGACTTAGGAAATATTCGAGAAGCTTCTATAGTCTGATCTGCTCTGACTTTTCTTACCGATTCAGACTGTGTTTAACCCTTTGAAAACTGTGATGACATCAGATTTCTTGTGCTGCATTCAGGTGCCTTTCACATACATTTAAACATTTTAAACTTGAGTAGACTGGTTTGATTTCTTTTGGAAACATGGCTTAAAAAGGCAGTGGGCAACTTGGCAAGAGATTTCCCACAAATTGCAAGAATTTAGGAAAAGGTGACAAGGAAATGAAATG
>NW_024630422.1:0-3170 GCF_008729295.1 Plectropomus leopardus
TGTATTAATACCAAGATATATTAGCTTTGTGATATGCTGTGTGGAAAGTAGGCTATGCTGCCTACATTTACTCAAGTAGACCAACTGTATTTAAGCACAGTTTTTAGTTACCTGCAGCTACTTTATTTGAGTAGGCCCTATTCTGACTTCATCATGGGCAGATAGTGAGACACTGTCCCACCACTTCTCCTTATAGTTGTTGTTTATCTTTCTGTGGTTTAATGTTACTGTCTGGTCATTTTCTCCTTTCTTGTGCTTGTTTTGTATCTCTTTGAAGCAATTTCTATGATTTCTAGTAGTTTTGTGTCTCTTCCTAGTCATTTTGTGTGTCCTTGTGGTTGCTTTGTGTCTCTCTGAAGTAATTTGTATGTTTGTTTTTTGTCATTTTGTGTCTCGTGGTAGTTATTTCTAGTCTTTTTGTGGTTGTTTTGTGTATCTTTGTAGCTGTTTGAGGTAATTTTGTGTCTTTTTAAGGTAATTTTACATCTGTTTTTTGGTAATTTTCTGTCTCTTTGTATTTGATTTGCCTGTTTTTGTAGTAATCTCTCTATGCTGTTGCTTTGCATTCCTTTCACATCTATTTATGGTTATTTTTAGTCTCTTCCTGGTTGAAAATTTTATGACATTTTGCAGGTGAAGGCCAGTGGTCCTTGAGCACAGCGGGGACCCAAAGTGTCAGGCAAGTTCATTAATCAGTTCATGCATTTTATGCTACTTTCTAGCCTACTACTCCTCCATGAACATTTAGAGGGCAATACGCGACTTTTTACTAAACTATCATATAGTTGACAGCTTAAGTTACTTTTCCGAATAAGATTTTACATAAAAACATTTAATAAAATACAATACATACACTAGTTGTTCTTCATTGTTTTGGAAGGCCATTATAGAAGCTGCTGATTGTATGAAGTTCCGCCATCTCTCTCTGTAAACCTCTCAAATGGTTCCTTAAATCTTTGACAGTTAAGAGTAAAAAAATCCACAAAAAGAAAAAAAATTGAAAATATTACAACAAATAGAAACAAAAACTTTTCAGTCAGATTTATCCTGTGAAACACTGAATTGAACTCCCTAACTGTATATAAAGTAAGACACTGATAATGCTACTAATGCCCAGATGCACCAGTATATTAACAATAATTCAATATATAACAATATGCAAGTCATTTAAAAAATAGTACTTTAACTTTAAATACTTTAAGTACATTTAGATGATAATACTTTCTGTAATTTCATGTAAGGATGCTTTTAAATGCAGGACTTGTAAACGTTTTTTTTTAAATGATGGTTTTGGTACATGGTGAATAATCTGAACAGTGCTTCTTCTGCGAGCACTTCAATTAGCTTTTCATACTGGTGTCAACACAGTAGCTAGTATTTTCAGGGACACCTTTCAAAATAAAACCTGCATGCAAATAGGATTGAAAACATCATGATAAAAAAGAAACAAGATGTGGTTTTAAAATCATTCCAGAATAACTTTTATTCCATCACCCTCGTCCTATTCCCCACCCTCCCTCATCCCTATTGCTGCACTCAATCATTACAAGGATATGGTGCTGATTCCATTTTACAGCAGAATAGATAAATAAATAAGTACAATTCATCTCACTACACGCAAAAAGAGAGAAAAAAAATCCATTCAAACCATTGATTTAATAAATATGCTTACATCTAGCTGTCCTCATTTATGTACATCCACATTGTTTATGCTTTGGGACGGTAATCAACTTAAAAAGCCTATACATTACTTCTATTGTGTAAACCCTCCAAAAAAAGTGTGTTTATTTTGTTTAAAAGTCGATGGTTGTTCTGTTTTCCCCCAGTGACTGGAACTGATCAGCTTTGCCTACGTTACAAAGCCTTGCACTAGCAGCAGTGGCTTTGGGCAGCTGCATACAACCTGCTATTAATGGCCACAAAGAAATACTCATCTTTTTCAAGTCAAATGCTAACGGTGCCAGCATTGCAGGGCAAACTGCATGCATTGCCCTGAGCCCTGGTTTTGCATTATCTCCTTTTTTTTTTTTTTAACTTTTTCCTGACATACTATTTGTGCAACGATGGATGGAAAGAAAGATGTGAAGGTTGATGATTGTTACAGTGGGCCAGTCCTTCACATAAACAAAGAGCATGCATGCTAAACTGCTGATCACATCCATGTAGAGGTGACTTGATGAATGTGTGAATACATGACAATGAACTGTAGCTAAAAATATTGAGATGCTCTACATGGAGCAGTGCAGACAGCAATGATTTGTAAGGCAGGAGCTGCTACTCTCTCTACCTTGTTATCGTCATTCTGAGCCCAAACATGAGATTGTGATTTGGTCAAATTGCATGTCTGGGATAAAAGTTTGTGCGTCACATCAGGGGAAATGTATCAGGCCCTGCTTAGCAGCACTGCTGTCAGCAGCTTGTTCGATTAAAGGAAAATCTACAGTTTTCCACTGAGGATGAAGTCCATTACTGTCCCACAAGGTCTCAGCAAGACATCTCCTCAAACTACAACTATACACAAAGACATCACGCTCGCTGTCGTACAACCATGGATTTAGGGTTTTGTTTGGTTGATGGTGGGTTTAAACTGATGGAAAAGAGAAGAGAAGCAGATTGACAGGAAGTTGAAGTGGATTGCTCAACATAAAAGTGCTGATGAGTTTCTGCTGCTGGGGTTATAGCATTTGATGGTTTGTTTAGCTGGATAGCAGGTAGCAATGTATGGAAGATTTAAAAGAATAAACTAAAACAAAGCAAAGAAATAAATAAAGTGAAATACAATGCACAATTACTTTCTCTATATGCATTTGTATGTCGTAACTGAATTAAAAAACATGTTAAAAGACCATAGTAGTTGCCCTCTGATCAGCCCTGAACTTCAATTTGTGTTTGGAAAGTTGTTTTTTTAATATATATATATATACTGCCCTCTGCTGGACAGCACTAAAAAAACACCACTTTGTGTTTTTTTGTTATTTGTTTTTCATGCTGCATTAAAAAACTCAGTCACAATGAAAATCAAATCAATTAATAGACTAAAAGCTGATTTTTCTATTAAAATATGCTTTCATGATAATGTGTTTATTGTATTTCACTTAATTTCTTTGATTTGTTTTTATTCAAGGTGTTTTAAATCTTCCATTGGAGGGACAGATTTGGCTTCTTGCTTT
>NW_024630423.1:0-19180 GCF_008729295.1 Plectropomus leopardus
TAGAATGTTACAGTTCTAGAATGTTATGATGTAACTGTGGAATGTAAAAGTTCTAGAATGTTATGATGTAAGTGTAGAATGTTAAAGTTCTAGAATGTTATGATGTAGCTAGAATGTTACAGTTGTAGAATGTTGCTGTTACTGTAGAATGTTACAGTTCTAGAATGTTATGATGTGACTAGAATGTTACAGTTGTAGAATGTTGTTGTTACTGTAGAATGTTACAGTTGTAGAATGTTGCTGTTACTGTAGAATGTTACAGTTCCAGAATGTTATGATGTAACTAGAATGTTACAGTTGTAGAATGTTGTTGTTACTGTAGAATGTTACAGTTGTACAATGTTGCTG
Organism: Plectropomus leopardus; assembly: GCF_008729295.1. NCBI lineage: Eukaryota > Metazoa > Chordata > Actinopteri > Perciformes > Serranidae > Plectropomus > Plectropomus leopardus. The sequence continues at coordinate 349 of NW_024630423.1, forward strand.
TTACTGTAGAATGTTACAGTTCTAGAATGTTATGATGTAACTAGAATGTTACAGTTCTAGAATGTTATGATGTAACTGTGGAATGTAAAAGTTCTAGAATGTTATGATGTAAGTGTAGAATGTTAAAGTTCGAGAATGTTATGATGTAGCTAGAATGTTACAGTTGTAGAATGTTGCTGTTACTGTAGAATGTTACAGTTCTAGAATGTTATGATGTGACTAGAATGTTACAGTTGTAGAATGTTGTTGTTACTGTAGAATGTTACAGTTCTATAATGTTGCTGTTACTGTAGAATGTTACAGTTCTACAATGTTATGATGTAACTGTAGAATATTAATGTTCTGGAATGTTGCTGTTATTGTTGAATTTTACAGTTTTAGAATGTTGCTGTGACTGTAGAATGTTACAGTTGTAGAATGTTGATGTAACTGTAGAATGTTACAGTTCTAGAATGTTGATGTAACTGAAGAATGTTACAGTTCTAGAATGTTATGATGTAACTGTGGAATGTAAAAGTAATAGAATGTTATGGTGTAAGTCTAAAATGTTATAATGTAACTAGAATGTTACAGTTGTAGAATGTTGCTGTTACTGTAGAATTTTACAGTTGTAGAATGTTGCTGTTACTGTAGAATGTTACAGTTCTAGAATGTTGTGATGTAACTAGAATGTTACAGTTGTAGAATGTTGCTGTTACTGTAGAATGTTACAGTTCTAGAATGTTATGATATAACTAGAATGTTACAGTTCTAGGATGTTGCTGTTACTGTAGAATGTTACAGTTGTAGAATGTTGCTATTACTGTAGAATGTTACAGTTGTAGAATAATATGATGTAAATGTGGAATGTAAAAGTGATAGAATGTTATGATGTAAGTGTAGAATGTTAAAGTTCTAGAATGTTATGACAGATCACACAGAAACTTGACCATGCCTTCATGCCGGTTCCCATCAACATGATCTTGTAGCTCAGCAGAATCTCCAGGGCCACAAGCACCAGTGTCATCATCTTACCCCACATCCTAAACATAATCAAAAGGATCAGTTAATTGGTGTTTGTATTGAATAAACAGTTTAGAAAAAAAAAAAGAACACCTCAATGTGCTTTGAATCAAAGCAAAGCAACAAAGTAAAACACTAAACTCTGACTAGGCAGCTGTGATCTATTCTGCCCTCCTGTTCATTCATATTGTGTCTGTGTGTGTCTGTGTGTGTGTGTGTGTGTGTGTGTGTGTGTGTGTGTGTGTGTGTGTGTGTGTGTGTGTGTGGATAGGGGTTCTTTTGTTTATTTATTTGTTTTTTATTATTTACTTTTCTATTCTATTTTATTTTTTTTTTTTCTCTCTCTAATTATTTTTATTTATTTTTTCTTTTCCTCTTTTTTACTCACTCGTTTCCTGCCTGCTTCCACCGTTAATACTGTTGTAAATTCTTGCAGCTGTCATTATTGGTCCGTGTACGTCGCGGCCATTCATTTTCCTATTTTGAGATTTCAAAATAAAAACGAAAAAATAAACCGTTTCCCGTTTTTTTCTGTGATAATACAAAATGAAAAAACGGAAAACGGGCCGTAATACATTATCCATTATCCGTTATCCGATTTAATTAGGTGTGTTTGTAAATGGAAATCACAATTAAAATACACCCGTGGAAAACTTATTCTCGATTTCCTGTTCATTTTGGTTCCGTGACCCGGAAGTTGTACCACGAGCTAGCCAGAAAGAGAGGGCACGTCATCAGAGGGCGTCAGAAAACTCAGACCCACCGGGCTCACACTTTTAAATATGTCTCTGGATGGATATGCAGATTTTCTTGTGGAAAATAGAAGAAATGGAATGTCCTGTTGTGATGTCGCTACTGCGTTATGTACCCAGTTTGGAAGGAGACGGGGTTTTTCAGAGAGGAATGTGTGGAGGTGGTGCGCTGAGCACGGGCTTGTCAGGGACTTTTGTCCTGATAGCCAACTTGCAGTTGAAGTCGCTCAAGGTATTGCTGAGGTAAGACTGTTTTTTTTTTTTTTTTTTTATCCACCGTACATGATCACAGTTTTTTTTTTTTTTTAAAGTGTATAAATGAATGATACCCCTATAAAAACTTGATCACAGGTAAGCATAGAAACACGTAGGCTATCACATGGTTGTGCTCAAGGGTGTAGGTGTAGATAATAAGCTAGCTTTTGAAGACTGACTTTGTGCCATCTTTTCTTGGATGAATAATGCAATATAAAACTCTCACCTGCTCCCATAGTCCATAACGTTACAAAGGAAAGCACAACAGGACTGACACTAATGTTTTAATTGTCATAATCATCACAATCTTTCCATGCAGTTTGTGACTCTATGTATTATGCATTCTATAGAGTTCAAATGATGACTGGACATCTCTCCACAAAAGGAGTTAAAGCTTCAGAGGGCAGAGTGGGCAAAATTTTGAGAAGTGTTCATCAACCCTATCACACTGAAAGACAGCGAGTAAGATCAATTAGTGTTGTCCTTTTCTGCATTTTAATCAAACATGGACTCTACCATTACAGGATTTTTAAAATGTATTTATTTTTTTATATTTTAGGGTGCCAAAAAATCTGAACCCTGTAGCCTACAATGCTGAATATATGGGCCACAAGCTGCATGTCGATCAAAATGAAAAGCTTGTTATGTTTGGGGTGACCCGTGTTATGGCTATCGATGGTTTCAGTAAGAAGGTTGTCAGTCACTCCACCATGCCAGTAAAGAACAACATCATCATTTATGAAGAAGTGTACAGGTAAAATAATCTAACTAGTGTTTTATTGCTATAGTGTAACTATTGCTATCATTCAATTTTGACAAAAATATTTTTTTGTGCCTTTGTTTTAGAAATGGTCACTTTAGGGATCTATGGGTTAATACTGTTTGACTCTCCTGTTGTCCTCTTGGGTCAAATTGACCCAATCTATTTTGACTGTTCTTTCCTTCCTCCATCCTCCTTCCCCTGCATCCCTTTTTCCTCCTTTCATACCTCCTTCTCCCTTCCCTCCCGCCTTCTTCTTTCTATCCTTTCTTTTTTCCTTCTTTCCTTCTTGCTTCATTTCTTTCATCTCACCTTCCTCCTTTATCCTTCTTTCATTCCCTCCTCCTTCTCTCTTTCCTTCCTCCTTTGATACCCCCCTCTTTCCTTCATCCCTTTCCTTCTTTATTTCATCCTTCTTTCCTTTCCTCCCTTCCTCTCTTTTTTCCTTCTTCCCCTAACAACAGGAGAGTTAATTTGATATAAAAGGTCATATTTTTTTGTTTGTTTATTCTCAGACCTGCTGTGCTTTCCTATGGACTATGGGACCAGGTCAGAGTTGACTGTGGGAGAGAGTTTTACCTGATGTTATTCATCCAGGAAATGCTGGCAGAGCACAGACACAATCTTCAAAGGCAGCCCTACATTCAGACACCTTCTACAAGGGTAAGTGTGTCAAGCTGTCCTGGTGTCTTGGAATTGATGCATACTTCTAATGAGAGCATGCAGACTGACACTGTCCTTAAAACCCACACAGAACCATGTGATAGAGAGAATGTGGGTTGAGGTGAATGCGCGAGTCAACTACCCATTGAAGACGGCTTTGGTACAGCTGTTGGACCAGGAAGAACTGGATATGGAGGACAACTTATCAAAGTATTGCGTATCAAACCTCACCTGCCAGATGGCTAGGATTGGCCTCACAAATGTCGTAGAAGCATGGAATGCACACAGCATCCCTGGTATGATTCTGCTAGAGATCCAATTATGTTTTCAGCTCCCATCCAATCCCAGAATTTGGATCTCTGCCAATACTGACACAAGAGCTTTTTTTTTTTTTTTGAATATAGAAGAGTTTTGCAGTTCAACTGTATTCTCAAAAACAGATGGGCCTCGAAACATCTGAACAAGAATAAAATAACACAAAATTACGTTCAAATTCAGTATTGACAACTCAAATTTCTAAAATGCTGATGATTGCTCAAACAATTTTGCCATTCAAGTTTTGACCCATCACTGTAATTCCTTCAGTCTCACTACTCATTGCCCTGTCTTGCAGGTAAGGGAATCCCAAATGAGCTGGCTAAAGAAGGGTGTCCTGCCAAACTTCCCGAGGATCTCCTGCCTGTTGGTGGTGTTGCAGCTGATCTGTATCAGCAGGAGTTGGGATCCGCCTTGAAAAGAGAATCCATTTTTGGATGTGTCCCTTTCACCTCTCAAGAAGCTCAACAAATGGCTGAAACTGAGTTTAATTCCCACTTTGACTTGCTGTCACTACACCAAAATGTGGTTCACAATAACTATGGCCCTTTCAAAGATGCAGTTAAGTGTCTTATTGCAATCACCAGAAGATGTGTGTGACCTGTTACAGTGAAATGCATTGTGAATTTTTTTCTTTAGAAAAGTATTTATTTCACACAGTAAACGCTCTGTTAAACAGTACACTGAACTGTACATAAAGTGCACTACAAATTTTAAAATAAACAAATGGCACTTACAATCTCACAGTTCTCAAAGTTCTTTTTTGTTCATGTAACCAGGCTGTGCTCAAAATCAGATATACTGTACAGACTGTAGCATCTGAATCGGTTTTTAACTATTCCCTTTATAAACTTACATGGAGGACAGCTTAGAGGTAGCTGATGTGATTTAACATTTAGTGCAGATCCAGAATAGGTTACTCCTCTTCATGGAAAGCTGCAGACACTGTGTACAAGACAGCAGAAAGACCCTTGACCTGGTTGAGCTTGGAGGCAAACCCATCTTGTCTGCATTTCAGACAGAGATCTGAAGTTAACAGCCAATGCTCCACACATGTACGGCATCCAAGCAGAGACTCACAGCAGGTGGAAAACATGGGCTCCTTCATCACAGCTGTAAGGTTTAAACAAAGAAAACATATGCAGAAAACAGATATGAATGGGTACTTTGAATAAAAAATAAGAATATTATCTGAAGGCTGTATTGTGTTCTGTTGTGTATTGTTACATAATCATACCTCGACAAACCATACAGGTGAAGGCATCCTTAATAGGGTGCAGAGAGGCAGCAGCTACTGCTGCACTTTTGGCCTTGACAAGCTCAGACAGCTGGTTTATTGTTGAGGTGATGTCAGGGAGCCTCTCAGCAGCTTGCTTCAGGTGCTCAATGTTACTAATGACTTCTTCTAGGCTTGAACTGTCTTGAGATTTTGAACTACCTTGGGACCTTCGACTTAACAGAAAAATAACAGACTCAAGATTTCTCAATGGTGCACACCAACAAATGTTTAAAAATCTTTCTGAATATTTACTCATTAAAGGCATCAACTTGGAGTTTTCCAGACAAAATACAGTAAGTTTGGCAAACTGCCTCAAATCATAATGACTTCATACAGGATCAACACAAACAAATTCTACCAAAATAGGTTTAAATACTAACTAGGGCTGCGAGCTTAGAGGCTGAAATCTGGTATGGTGGCGTGTGTGTGTGTTTGTGGATGCAGGAACCTGAAATTTGGCATGAAGGTCAAGTGTGTGAAGTCGAAATGGCTAAAAGGGGGGGTGTTGGAAATTTCAAAATGTAGGGTGGCTGAGCAGGCTGGGCTGGCCCTACCATCCTGCATTTCAGAAATGTGCATATCATGTGGTTGCAGCTATTGCAAATTAACACTTGCTTTGTTTAAAATGATATGATTTCATCTTCACATCAAATGTTGTATGACCTTACTTTGGCTCTTCTTCCATTCTGTAACTCCACAAAGTCATAGTCAGTGATGGCATAGACCTACCTGGAGTTTGAGATCCAGTACTTGGAACCTAAAGAGTCAGACAACATTAACTTCACTTAATGTATTTCAAATCTTTAAAGTTCATTAAAAAACACACAAAACAATTTCTGATCATACAACTTACTTCTTATGCCTTCGCAGTCCAAGATTTTCATTTCCTTGGCTGTCTGTTAGGGTAAGTGACTCATCAGAGTTTATGGCAGCCTGCACCTTTGCAGTTCTTCCTTCAACATTTGCCTCAGCTTCCGAAAAGCGAATGGCCATTGTCATGGAAGTACTGAGCTTGCCATTCACTATTTCACCAATATGGACTGACCTGGGTATAAATCACAGATGGTTCAAAATCACTATTGAGTTCATCCTTAAAGAAAATCTGGTTAAATGTCTGACTTGAAGGCAGTGTTCTTTTTTTTGTAACGGTAAATATATCATAGGATAAAAGTTTAGCAGCAGGGATCAGCTGCATATTGTATGTACTGTAGCTATGGAATGATTTTGCTGGGATCTTGGCACCAGCTCGTGGAATTCCATGTGAAGTTTCACTTTCATTAGACGTAGAAGCAGAAGATGATGAGGCTCGGTGCATGAAGTGAAAAGAGGGGACAGCAGCAATGGGTGGAGGTGCTCTGCTTGCAGGTGGCTGGCTTTGCTCTGGCTCTCCATGGAGTTCATAATGCATGCGATTGTTAAGATCGAAGGTGGAAAAATGCCCCGCTGCCTCTGGCAGAATGGCTCTGTTTGCATCATCTGTAATGTACAGACTACTGGCACTGACCTTTTAACCGGATAGAATGAAAAATGCAATTTATTAAAAGTAACACAAATGCTACGGCCACGTCATTACAGTGTAACATGTTCACACATAAGATAAAAATGTATCCCCAAGTTACTTTTGTTTGTTTTTTTTTTTTTTTTTTTTTTTTTTGAACAATTAGAAACACAAACTCTCAATGAGGACAGTAAACACAGATTGAAATCAAATACAGCACAAGAAACAAAAAAAGGTCATTCATGCAAGGACAACTAAATACCGCACCACAACAAATTAAAGTGCATCCAGGCTACAGTGGGAATTCAACCTATCAGAAGACAAGCCTAAACAGTAGCCTATATAGATGAGGACATTTCAATACTTATGACTTTGCCTCCCAAAAATATCTATGTATATTTACACTGTTATCTATGAAGTTGACTTTTTTTCTCCAAATCTGTATGACGTTTCTCATGAAAGGAGACAGACTTGTGATACCATCACCTCTGAGAGGAGACGTTCTGCAGCGTCTGCACGAAGGCCATCAAGGGATCTCGAAATGCAGGGCTCGAGCCAAGGAGTCAGTCTGGTGGCCCGGCATCGCAGCACAGATAGGCCAAATGGTGGACAAGTGTGAAACATGTCAAAAATACAGACTACACAACCGTGAACCACTGTTACCCACTCCACTTCCACACCGCCCATGGCAGAAGGTAGGCATGGATCTGTTTGAGTGGTCAAAGAAACAGTACCTTTTGATCATTGACTTTTTCTCAAGATATATTGAAGTAGCACAACTCAAATACATGTCGGCAGAGGTCACTATCAGTGCTGTTAAAGAGGCCTTTGCTAGACATGGAACTGCAGAGACTGTGATATCAGATAACGGGCCGCAGTTTTCATCAGAACAGTTCAAGCAGTTTGCGAAGGAGTACCAGTTCAGGCACATCACGAGCAGCCCCTGGTACCCCCAGGCCAAAGGGGAGGCTAAACATACTGTTCATATCATCAAGGACTTGTGGGAAAAAGGACAATGACTTCAACAGAGCACTGCTGGTGTACAGAGGCATCCCGGTGGAACATGGATCCTCGCCAGCTCAGCTGCTAATGGGGAGAAACCTGCACACCTCTCTACCTCAGCCCACACCCAAGCTGGATCCTAAGTGACCAGACTTGCAAGGTTTACGAAAGAAGGATGAGGAGGGGAGGTGAGGGCAGGCAAAACAATACAACCTGAACCACCGTACCAGACCACTTCCAAAACTAACAACTGGGACAGAAAGTTTGGATTATTACAGAAGGAACTACAGGAGCAGTAGTTAGACCTGCCAGTAATCCCAGATCTTACATGGTTGAGACTGACAGGTTTTCTAAGAAGAAACAGGAGTCACCTTAGAGCTACAGATTTCTTTCACGGTTTGGTCAAGTTGTAAGACCTCCTTATAGGCTAGATTGGTGAAATAGAGGACACCTGTTTGTTTAAGTGACAAAACGAATGTTCAAAATGCTGTTTATGCAGTTCTGAACAGTTTGTGTTTATGGTGTTAACAGAAAGAAAACGGAGAAGCATTACAATGTTTATGTTGAAATGAGTATACAGTACATTAATGTTCATACAAGCTGTCAAATGCTTTATTGTTGTTTGGTTGAAAATGAGTATGACTTTAGCTAAAAGGAGGAGGTGTAATGGTAGGATTGTTACACTAGACGTCCCATAATGCTTTGTGCCTACGGGGGGGGGGGGGCACTCCCTGGTTTTGGATGAATACAGACATTCTGACAGAAGTCCAGCGAGTCCCATGACATTCTTATACAGTCACATAAGGTTCCATCAAAAGTTGATAGGGCAGATATTTGAATGAAACATCACCACCAAGAGTGTCAGCGATCAGCTCAAGGTCATCTAGAGTCACCAAAGCCACCAGGGCACCTCAAGGGGCGACCTCGCATGGGTTTTAGGTCTGATAAATGCACGCATCCCCAGGGGTCAGCACTTGTTGGCATGTATTGCTCTGGAATTGCCACAGTTATCCAGGAAAAGTTGGAGCGATCAAAGGAACCATAACTGATTTAATGAGCCATTCACAGTGTCACTGTACTGGCCATGTGTATTTAAACTTGAATGGCTTAACCTTTGAGACAAGCATATGCTACTGGCAGGATCAACCAAGTCGCCCTCTGGCCAGGCAAGGGTGCTCTGAGGTCACCCTGTCTCTATCTGGCAGAGGAGCCAGAGAAGCCAAGTCTTGGCCATTTTGGTTTCATTATGCACCAGCTGGATGTGGTCAGTTTCCCAGCAAGAGCTCATGCTTCCCAGATCTCCATCGCGCAGGCAATGGAGACTGGCATAGGACAAATGGGACTTCTTGATTCTGCTTAGGATGGGGCCTGCATGGCAGGAGCGTGGAGGGGGGTGTGTTACACCCTCATACGCTAAACCCTCCCAGCCATAGAGGTGAACCCGCTGGCCAAAGGAACCGCCCGCCCAAACTCCGGCGCTAGGCCGGTCGGCGGGGGCCCTCCAAAGACAGGTCACATATGACAGTCGGTCAGTATGACCACAAATAGGTGGTGGTGGTGGTGGTGGTGGTGCTGGTGCCACAGCTTAACCGAGACTGCCTCCCTGATATTGTGCAGGTACGAGCCCTAAAGACCCGGAGCTGAGAAATGCAGATTGCATGGTGTTCAGCTAACAGTCTATGGGTATGTCATTATGGAGCAGTGCATCTGCGGAGTTAACAACCCTGTCAACGTGCAATATTATGCTGTTTTTGGCCATTATACTGACTTTCCTCGTCTCTGTCCCTGAGACACCATCTCGCACCCCTGGTACACCGCAGAGAGATTTGTACCCCTGGTACACCGCAGACCGTTTCTTCCCGTGGAGAGTTTCTTGCCCCTGGTACACCGCAGAGAGTTTCTCAGAGCAGCAGAGGCGTTCCAGAGCTCTCTGTCGAGAAAGTACCATCGAAAGTTGATAGGGCAGACATTACATTATATATTGTAATGTCTGTTAATATTATCAAATGTAATCATTAACCATTTTCAAATATATTTTTCCTTATTGAAAGACTGACTGAGGAGCTGGAGCGTCATCACTTGATTGTGACTGGAGCTCCTCAAAAATTCTCTTATTTGGGGAAGCCTCTGCACATATGGTGAGGCTTCCCCAAATGAGTGAATTGGAGCCCTAAATGTTCAGCCTGTAGGTTAGGGGATTCCCTTCCTTCAGACAGCTTTAAAACCTGTCAATATATTTTATGAACGCCCAGGACCTGTAGATGTGATTTAATATTTAAATGGGCATGGTACTCCCTTCTAGTGAGATTTTTCATGACAAATGGACATGCTTTCTAAATTTACCATCACAAATTTGAATAGTCTGCCCATAGTTTTAGGGTCCAGCTTCATTCAGAAAGCTTTAAAACCTGTCTATATTTATATTTTCTGAAAGCCCACCACCTGTAGATGTGATTTAAATTAAAATATTTCATGGTAAACCCTCCTAGTGAGATTATTTATTTCAGAAATCTCAATAGTCAGAATGTAGTTTTAGACTAATCCTTCATTGAGAAAACTTTTAAACCTGTCTCTACTAATATTTCCTGAGAGCCCAGGACCTGGGTGGGTGGGGGAGTTTACCTGTTAATGTGAAATGTGGGTGGGGCTGTAAGGTGCACAGTACAAATACAGGAGAAACTTGGTCACTCACACAGACCTAGAGTCAGACCTCTAGCTGTAAACTACACTGCACCAGAGATTTTCATTTTTCTTGCTACTGAAATGGCTCCAAGGTAAGTAACATTAATACTTGCTTAGATACTGGATTGTAAAAATAGGTGAAGATGGTTCTGCCTTTTTATTTGTCAAGGAAACCTACATCCAGACACTATCTGCTGTGCCCATTGTGTCTGCTTTTGCAAAGTTCAGAGTGCATGCTTAGCTTTTGAGTTAGACCAACTGTGTTTTTCAGATTGTATATTTCATGCACCTTAATTAGTGCATGTTAAGTAAACTATTTTTATTCTTATATTAACCACACTATCCTTACTGTCTTTTTGTCCAGGAAACCTTCAAACCGACACTGCCTGCTGTGCCCAAAGTGTATGAGGACTCAGGAGGCCCTCTCAGTCCATCTGCGGAGGACTTGCATGAAGAACAGCACTGAAGCAGCCATTGAAGCTGTGGTGAAAAAGGCCAAGTTAGACGTTGTTGACCTCCTGAAGAATGGCAGGACTTTTAATTATAAAGTCCTCAGACAAATTCTGGCAGATGCATGCCCATTGCAAAGGTAGGTGGCTTTACTTCAATATTACCTCCTCCTTCCTCACTGCTCATGCCCCCACTCCCCATTTTCAAATATTTTGTTTTACTATTTCTTTGAGTTTTAGTTTCACAAAGTTTATTTCATTAACCATTTCCAAAAACCTGAGGCATGAGGATGAGGCACTGCATACAGAGTGCAAGCATTTCATTGATTTCATTGGTTCTCTGCAGAAAGTCACATCCAAGCAAGTCAGCAAAGAGATCGCCCGGAAGAGGTAAATTTAAGTGTTTGTCCCCATGTAAATGGATTACACTACAGAACTGGCAGTCCTCTCTCTCCCTGCTGCAATATGATTTCTTAACACAGTTGATTTTTTTTTTTTTTTCTCATAGGTATAACATGTTGATTGACGAGCAACAATTAACACCGGGTGACTGCCGAGCTGTGCTGGTGAGGGCCAAGCCGCACTTTTTGGAGATTATGAAAGAGCTGTCTGACAGTTGTTCTGGCACCCTGGAGCCTGCCCAGGCCATCTTTGTGGTGTACTACCTCGAGGCAATAATCATCCTGCAACACCTCCAACGACCAGGCGTGCGGTGGCGTCTCAACCAAAGAAAGATAATCCAGAATACGTAAACCAAAACGAACATGCAAAACAACCCAAACATAAAGCAAAAAAAATAAAGCAACAACTATCAGAAGTAACTAAACCCCAATACACATGCAACACAATAGTAAAGAAAAAGAAACTAGATAAGATTGACAAGAGCCAATGTTGATGATGACCGCAAAACTTTATGAAAAGCACACAGAACCATGCAGCACTGCACATACCCGGGATCGGCGAGCCGAGCGATCGGGCCGCGAGGCGATCAGGTGAAGCTACTGGTGGAAGCTTCGAGGAAAGAGAGCTCCCAGGGCACAACCACCCACCTTTATAGACTGCGCCCCCAGCAGAGACATGCTGACCCTGCGGCACTAATTAAGACACCGCACAGCTACAGCCATACTGCTACATTCTACCCCCATCAATTGCGTCGTCGCCCCGACGATGAACAACTAATCCAAAGGATCACCCAACTAGCTCCACGGCCTAAAGAGTGCGTTAACAGTGTTCGGCACTGAGCCAGAAGGATTTTCAACCCCAGATGCTGCGGCCCCTACAGGCCTCGGGAGGTGATGGATGTTGGGGTGCTGGCCAGCATTCGACCTTGTCGACCGTCGTAATCCACTGTCACCAGAATAACCGGTTGGTGGAACAGTCAGAGAAACAGAGGGTAAGTCTGCCGCTCCAATGGAGGGAGCGTCCAAACTACAGTAGGAACAAAACACAGAGGAGGGAGTCGCTGCTACTGCGCCGCGTGGTCATCTGCACGACCATCACTTCAGAGGGAAGAGTATGCCTTTGATTGCACATATATATATTATTTTTTTTTCTAGGTCATATGACATATCTTTTTGACATTAAATGGAGAGTAATTGCTGTTTATAAGATTTTTTTTTTTTAATGGATATTTTTAACTTTTGATCATAGATAGATTTGGTCTCATACCCGCTAACCGTAGACAGTACTGTCCACTGTGACTAACCTTCGCCGGTGTGTCCGTCCTGCCGACAACAACTCATCCTCTGATGGAGGCCGGAAGGTCAGAAGTCACTGGTGGCCGATTACCTGACTCATTCGAGTGCGACTGCTGAGAAGCATTTCCGCATGAAGCGACGTGACCTCACTGTGAAGACTTCTCAGCTGTTGAGCACGATGAGCAAAGTTTCAAGGTGAGCATGTTTTATATTTGCCAACACAATGCAAACATAACCAAACACACCATAATCTATATTTAGACAATCTGAGAGTCTAATGTTTTTCTTATAATCTCAGTAATTTCTTTTGTTTCATGTAGTGCTGAGGCTTCTGGGGAAGGTACTGGATGTGAGCTTTCTGATGCCTGTTCCAGCCATGCTGTCCAAGACTCACCAACCAAACAGCCAGTGATCTGTCTGCCAAGGCTCCCTGCTGATAATGAGAAGGTCAAATTCTTCACCGCATTTGAAACCCTACTGAAAACGTACCCTCTGTCACTGTCTGGGAAAGGGCCACACGTGAAACACCGGCAGGATGTGTCTGCAGAATCTGAGCGGAAACTTTACACATACTGGAGGAGGAAGCAGTTTGAAAAGCGTGTTGAACATGTCCGCTGTAAGTAGTTTTCTTACCATATTTCACATTATTTTCAAGCAAAAATGATTGCTATTCAAAGTTTTCAATGATTGTATTCATGACTAACAAAACTTTTGTTATTTATTTTGACAGCACAATTCAGTCGGCGTGCGCCAACAAGAGATCGTCTCGAGGCTTGGATAAAGAAGCAGGGATGGAAAAACACTGGCTGCATCGCTGATGAAGTACTATGGGGTAAGGTTACTGTCAAAAGTTTCATGCGTGTACACATAAAAATCGTGCACGTATTAAAAAATGTGTGCGTGTTAGTCTGTAGTTGTGCATAAATAAAAAAATTGTAAACTCTTAGATTATAGATAGATTATCTAAGATTATTATAGATTATGCAGTGTATAAATTATCTGTGAGATGCAACTCATAAAGTTACAACTTTCCAATATTGCAAATACGGATTGCAGTTTACGGACGTACGCTTTCTTCAGAATGAACACGAATCTGACAAGTGTGAAATAACTGTCAAAACTACGTCACAAGGTCACAGGCATTCAAGAGCACCAAAGCCTACCGGTACTTCACCTCAGGATGGTTAATGATCTGAAAGTATTTCATCTCGATGACAACAAACTTTCCTCCATCACAGGAAGGTTCAGCAGTTAATTAAGCAATATTACATGAAAGTGTATTGTTTTGGCCCAGTTTGAGTCTGACTAATACCTGCAGTCTGAATACCTGGGGTCTGATTAATAACTGCAATCAGTTATTTCAGTAATCATGTCAGTAATGTAAACATAATATCTTAAACCACATGTTGTGACCTAGTGAACCTATTACTATTACTATTTGTGTCGTACCTTGCAGGGGAAGGATTCACAAAGCCTCAGTGTCACACCAACACACCCCTGGATTACAGTGCATGAAGATGGGACTGCATATTGATACAACATATATACAGAATATTGACCACATGTTGACATTTGGTCCTACAGATGGCGCTGTGTCTGCTTTGTGACATCACATGAAACCCATGGATTAAGAATATTTGACCAGAATAAGCAAATAAGATAATAGTAATAATAATAAGCAATGAATTTGACATAAAAAGTTATAATTATGGTTTTCTTATTCAAAATTATGATAAAATGTGATTAATGTAAAGATTCGAAATTATGAGACAAACTCAAAAATATCCAATAAAAAGTCATTATTATTTGAAAAAGGCAATGAATGAGATAAAACATTAAAAATGCGTTTGACATCCCTGTGTGAACAGTACCCCAGTGGGTGATACTGGTTAATAAAAGATATTTGTGTTGCTTATTTGGACGTCTGCATCAACTGTCCCTTCGCATACCAACAGATGTTGTGGAGTGTCTTCTGAGTCTTCAGACAAAAATTACCGCAGCCCTTTCTCCAGAGAAACCCCTTGCTCTTATTACAGAAGTGAGCAGTGGAGGGGGGGCGGCCCAGATTAAAGGTTTCTGAAGACCTGCTCACCCCAGCTGGTTGACAGTGTCGTGTATTGCACACCTGCTGGGAGTCAGTGAATCTACAATCTTCAGACGCATGCGTGAACTTGGGTTGTCAACAAGAGCTTCTTACAGCACCATGTCTGACACAGAGCTTGACAATGCTGTGTTGTCAATAAAAAACAGACTACCAAATGTGGGATACAGAATAGTAAAAGGTTGCCTGCAAGCAGATGGACACAGAGTTCAGTGGGAACGCATCAAAGAGTCGTTGCACAGAGTTGACGCCGCTGGAGTTCTGGAAAGACACAAATCACAAGCTAATAAGGTAACTTATTTTTTAAAAAAGTGAATATTACTGCAGCTTTAATTGAAAACAAATAGAGAAAGTTATGAGGAACATTTTTCTTTCCAGGTACAACCTCTGCCTTCCTGATCAGTTTGTTTCGTCTGTTTGCATCCTTTGCCTTGATGCCTGCCCCCCCAGCACACCACAGCAAAGAAGATGGTGCTCACAACAACAGACTGATAAAACATCAGGAGCATCCTGTTGCAGACATTGAAGGACCTGAGTCTCCTCAGGAAGTAAAGCCGACTCAGGCCCTTCTTGTAGGCTGCCTCAGTGTTGGTGGACCACTCCAGTTTGTTGTCCAGAAGGACGCCCAGGTACTTGTATGATGTGACAATTTCCACATCAGTCCCACTGATGCAGACAGGAGAGGGTGGGGGCCTGTTCCTCCTGAAGTCCACCACCATCTCTTTAGTCTTTGTCACATTCAGCTGCAGGTGATTCTCCCCACACCACCTGACAAAGCGGTCCACCAGGTCCCTGTACTCGTCCCTGTGCAGTACTTGAAGTCAGCAGTGTAGGCGGTGAAGAGGAAGGGGGACAGCACCGTTCCCTGGGGGGCCCCGACGTTGCTGGTCAGTCGCTCAGACACGCAGCTCTGCAGTTTCACAAACTGCGGTCTGCCTGTCAGGGAGTCACCCATCCATGTGACCAGGGGAGCGTCCACCTGCATGTCCTCCAGTTTGGCCTTCAACAGTCTGGGCTGGATGGTATTAAAGGCACTGGAGAAGTCGAAGAACAGGACGCGACAACTGTTTTGTAGACAATTTTGATAGTATTTTGGAGTTTGTTTGTGCAAACATGGGTTTACATCTTGCCAGATTAGCAGTTCACAGTCAGACATGCTAACAAACAGCACGTTTACAATGAATAACTCCAGACCGCAGCAACACACAGCCTTCAACAGCGATGACAGAGATCATTACAGTACCGAGGTGATTCCTGGTGACTGACTGCAGCAGCTTCATTACTGAACTGAGAGCTAACTGCAGCTAAATGTAGCCGTCGTCGCTGACATTAGTTAGCGCCGACAGCTAAATGTAGCCGCTGTCGCTAATGTTAGTTAGCTCTGTGAGCACTCCTCTTTCCTGACTCAGCTCTGAGTTGTCCGGAGCCAAACTCGGCAAGAAATCCTCCTCGGCTCTGTATTACCTTGTCATCAAGATCAGAGCCAGCGCTGCAGCTACATGACAAACATACCTAGCCATTTCCTGGCGCATTGACACTCCGGAGCCATTGCGCTGGGGACACCTTGCTTGTGGACCTGGCAGCTGAGATGTCAGTGATTGACCTCTCTGTCCCTCAGCAGGCTGTGATGTATTTCCCTGTGTAACTGGCCTGACATTCCCTGCAGAACTTAACCTGCTGGTCAACATGGACACTAGACTGTGTGCCGTGTTGAGTATATCGGCTAACTGCACCTAGCACAAAGAAACCGATGAAGTTACGTAATTAGAAACAAAGACTACATCAACGAAAGTAAAGCCGCTTCATTGCCGACTCTGTAATTTTTTGCGGATATCATGTTAGAACAAAGTCAAAAGTGATTAACATTACCTGACTCCTTGCTGTGTCCACGTCGTTCGCCATCTTGGCGCCATGAACCCACGATCGAATTTCTGACACCTACGCAGTTTGTGGAATCGATGTTATCTTCCACTCGATACATAATGCCTGTGACCTTGTGACGTAGTTTTGACAGTTATTTCACACTTGTCAGATTCGTATTCATTCTGAAGAAAGCGTACGTCCGTACACTGCAATCCATATTTGTAATTTTGGAAAGTTGTAACTTTATGAGTTGCATTCTCACAGATAATTTATACACTGCAAAATCTATAATAATCTTAGATAATCTATATATAATCTAAGAGTTTACAATTTTTTTATTTATGCACAACTACAGACTGCGTGCATACGTGCACGATTTTTATGGGTACACGCATGAAACTTTTGACAGTAACCTTACCCCATAGTTACAGTTCTAGAATGTTATGATGTAACTGTAGAATGTTAATGTTCTAGAATGTTGCTGTTACCCTACATCTACATACACACACCTTAACATGCATACACCCTGCATCCATGTTGGACGGGGGGTCGGCAGGGGCGGGGTGGGGGTTTCCCACTGCCTCCGTCCCTGGCCCTGCAGGGCTGGACGGGGGGTCTGTGGTCTGGGGGAGTGGCGTCATTGTTGTTATTGTTGCTGTTGTTTTTGTTGTCTCTAGTGTCTTCCCCTCCCCTCTGTGTCCCCCAAACTCTCTCTTTTCTCTCTCCCTATCCACTCTAACGTTGTACTGTCCGGTAGCCTTGCCAATAAATCTCAGTACGGACTGCACGAGGAAGAAGTATGTCAGACTCCTCCTTTGCAGAGCAAATCTTTTATGGCATCTCAAGGCATCCAGACCTCTCATACTGCATGCCTAAGCTGCCGAAGAGGACAGGTTAAAAAAAAAAATAGAATGTTGCTGTTATTGTTGAATGTTACAGTTCTAGAATGTTGCTGTAACTGTAGAACGTTAAAGTAATAAAATGTTATGATGTAATTGTAGAATGTTACAGTTCTACATTGTTATGATGTAACTAGAATGTTACAGTTGTAGAATGTTGCTTTTACTGTAGAATGTTACAGTTGTAGAATGTTGCTTTTACTGTAGAATGTTACAGTTCTAGAATGTTATGATGTAACTGTAGAATGTTACAGTTCTAGAATGTTATGATGCATCCTTAGAATGTTACAGTTCTACAATGTTGATGTATCTGTAGAATGTCACAGTTCTACATCTTTTATGATGTAACTGTAGAATGTTACAGTTCTAGAATGTTGATGTACCTGAAGAATGTTAAAGTTCTAGAATGTTATGATGTAACTGTGGAATGTAAAAGTAGTAGAATGTTATGATGTAAGTGTAGAATGTTACAGTTCTACATTGTTATGATGTAACTGTAGAATGTTACAGTTCTAGAATATTATGATGTAACTAGAATGTTACAGTTGTAGAATGTTGCTTTTACTGTAGGATGTTACAGTTCTAGAATGTTATGATGTCAGTGTAGAATTTTACAGTTCTAGAATATTATGATGTAACTGTAGAATGTTACAGTTCTAGAATGTTGTGATGTATGTTTAGAATGTTACAGTTCTACAATGTTGATGTAACTGTAGAATGTCACAGTTCTACATCTTTTATGATGTAACTGTAGAATGTTACAGTTCTAGAATGTTGATGTACCTGAAGAATGTTACAGTTCTAAAATGTTATGATGTAACTGTGGAATGTAAAAGTAATAAAATGTTATGATGTATCTGTAGAATGTTACAGTTCTCGACTTTTATGATGTATCTGTAGAATGTTACAGTTGTAGAATGTTGCTGTTACTGTAGAATGTTACAGATCTAGAATGTTATGATGTCAGTGCAGAATGTTACAGTTCTAGAATGTTTTGAGGTAACTGTAGAATGTTACAGTTCAAGAATGTTGATGTTACTGTAGAATGTCACAGTTCTAGAATGTTGATGTACCTGAAGAATGTTACAGTTCTAGAATGTTATGATGTAACTGTGGAATGTAAAAGTAATAGAATGTTATGATGTAAGTGTAGAATGTTAAAGTTCTAGAATGTGATGATGTAACTAGAATGTTACAGTTGTAGAATGTTGCTGTTACTGTAGAATGTTACAGTTCTAGAATGTTATGATGTCAGTGTAGAATGTTACAGTTCTAGAATGTTATGATGTAACTGTAGAATGTTACAGTTCTAGAATGTTATGATGTAACTGTAGAATGTTACAGTTCTAGAATGTTATGATGTATCTTTACACTGTTACAGTTCTAGAATGTTGATGTAACTGTAGTATGTCACAGTTCTAGAATGTTATGCTGTAACCGTGGAATGTAAAAGTGATAGAATGTTATGATGTAAGTGTAGAATGTCACAGTTGTAGAATGTTGCTGTTACTGTAGAATGTTACAGTTTCACAATGTTATGATGTAACTGTAGAATGTTCATATTCTACAATGTTGCTGTTAAGCTACATCTACATACACAATGTTACAGTTGTAG
>NW_024630424.1:0-2524 GCF_008729295.1 Plectropomus leopardus
TTTTTTTTTTACTTTTACCCCATAATGTTTAGCAAAGAAAAAACATTAAGTGTCACTCACTAGCTTTTTCCAGAGCTTTCAACTTCATCTTACAGTCTTCCTCGATGGATTGACTTTGCCCAAATTGCCCAAAAGACTAATGCTTCCGAAATAAACATAACTTTTGAGCTGATGTTCACAGTAATTTACATTAATGTGCTGATGATTTAAATGCATGTGTAGCATCTCAAATACCAGAGTACATTTTTCCATCCTTGCATACAGCCATTGCTCTCCATTCATTTCCAAAATCAGTTGGAAGACTCGTAGAACGTAACTAAACTTTACTTTAACGATATTTTCAACTGTAGCATACAATGTAACAACACCTTAAAAACACCCACCTAAACACAGGAACAACACTGACGCTGTACAAAAATGACACACACAATTCTTTATTGCTTTTTGTTGTTTTCTCAACTTGTATCTAGGATTTCCAGTGATACCTAAAGGCATCAGTACAGCCAGAGCCTTTTTGCAACAGGTTACTGTGATATTACAATGTAATAAAAACAATATATTTACAAAAAAAAAATTAATTTAAAATTTAAATTAATTTGAAATTTAAAAACCAGTTGAAAACGTGCAGGAAAGAAATATCAAAGCCTATTTAATTTCTGGTAATTTGTACATCAATATAATAAGGGACAGCTATTACTGGTTATTATAAGACAGTTTTATTGACTTAAAGATCAAATTAAAATAAAAAAGAAAAACAAAAAATGTGGAAAAGCAAAAAAAAAAGGATATTTATGAAGGTCCAGGCACTAAATATAATCAGTGGATAAAAGCACAGTGCTGGTAATGAGAGCAAAAGGCTGATTTGTTCTCTTATAGCGCCCTCTTATGGTCCTAATGGGAACATCATGAATGTAAACTTTGTGGCAAACATTTTATTGACAATTTATCAGAATTCCATTTAATTCAGTTGAAAAAAAACAATTGGCCTAATAATTAATAGAAATATGAGGGGACTCTACATGTTTATTGGCACTATTTTCCCAGTGTCAGAGGCCTGGAAAACACTTTTTCTTGCGTGGGTCTGTCGCAGAGTGGATCCAGTCTAACTCTCCAGGTTATGACTTAAACCAAAAGTTATGTTATTGCCTCACCCACTCACAACCTATTTTTCTGTTCCTTTCAAGTGCGTCATCTGGGTATTTCCGCACTGTTTTGAGTGGGTGGTGGCAAGTTGCACTGCAGAGGAAAGACAGGCAGACAGAGGGGAGCAGCTGGGTCAAGCTCCGCAGGGGACATTACCGGAAACACACGACTTTTTCCTTCAAAATAAAAGCAAAACGTTGCTGCGAAAAGATATGCATCTGCATAGATAGATTTATGTCACCTAAGTGTTGCATAAATGTATCATTTTTTTTATTGTATGATATGTTGAAGCCTCTGTGTGAATGACTATTTTCGAGGTTCCCAAATAATCCCTCCAATGCTTGCATAAAGTCCAAAACATTTGAACAATCTAGAATGTATCCAGTGGAATTAAAAAAAAAAACCTGTGTATGCTAAAGTAAAGAGGAGATTTTTTTGGGCAGTATTTTGTGTTTGCTAAATTAAGATGAGTTTATTGTTTTGGTGAGAACCTACACATTGTGTTGTTACCAATGTCCTGCACACTTTGGTTAAATAATAATAATAATAATAATCAGTAGGGTCTCAACTTAGTTACTGTGGTTGAATACTTCAATTTAAAAATCTCAAGTACTTAAATGTATTTTTTTTTCTTTCTCCATTAAGAATGAAACCATTTTAAAAGGATTGCCATTGATATTTTTGCCATAGGTCATAACAAATATATCATTAAACCAAGTGCAATGGTTTTATTCATGGCGAGATCATGGCTTTATGTCTGATTGGCTTTTTTATTAAGTTATTTGAATTTAAATACAATTTTTAATGTTGTGATTTGATATTTTTACATTCTGACAACTGTGGGAAAACTTAAATTATCCTAATTTTAGCAAAATCAAATCCAGTTTTTAACTCTTTTTATTTCAAGAAAGACTGTGGGCTATCTGCATGTGCATGTCTATGCAGTGCATGTATATTCTCATTATTTACTTAAAAATATATATACTTCAGATAAATTAGCAATTGAAATGAATTAATGAATAGGCCAGTAGAAAGAGACTTTCGATTTTTATGAGAAGGCAAATGACAGTGAAAAACAGGGGAGGTACCTCAAATATTTTTTTAAGCACTCAGAATGGAATCATGTTTTTTTTAATTTTTTTTAAATTTTTTTAAACAGTCTGATAAGTTAAGTACAGTCCCTTGCAGCTGCACTATTTCATCAGTGTTCGCAGCGGAAGTGTTGCCTTATCGAGCTTTACCAAGTGTGCTGCGTCGTACTCCGCTGTGGGAGGAGCGGAGGAGGCGACTAACAGCTCTGTCAAGAAGTTTTAGAGAGTCCGCACTGTCGTGTATGCAGCGTCTTTTAGCTGAAAAAAACAAACAACAGACAAACGCTGGT
>NW_024630425.1:0-3663 GCF_008729295.1 Plectropomus leopardus
GCTTTGCTTTTCTCAGCTGTGAAACTCAGTGACCTCCATTCAATCTCATCTTAAAACTCACTTTTCACTCGGCCTTTTTTAACTAATGGTATATATTGTTACTTTTAATATTATTTTACCTCATTTTATATCTTGTAAATGTTGATGTCAGCTGTGTTAATGGGCAAAGCACTTCGAAAGGTGCTATATAAATATAAAAATGATGATTATGATAAACATAATGAGAATTATTATTGTTGTTGTTATTATTATGGTTTTTAGTATTATTATTATTACGTCACCCAGATGCACGCTTCCTTCATTATTTGGTTGGCGGGTGTAATTTGGGAGACAGAATCATAAATAAAAAGCTCCTCTTTTATTCTCACCACCACTGAAAGTGCTTTAAAACTATGCATCACATTCACCCATACACACACACACACACACTCACTCACACACACACACACACACAGCTGAAGCTGCTCTACAAGGTGCCACCTCTTCAAAGAAAATAGTTCCTACATGAAACTGTTCTCAACAAGGTCTGTGGATTATCTTGAAAAACCACATCATGATTTCTGCAAATAGACATTGCTGCTGAGTTTTCCAAATGTGGAATACCATCAAGCTTTATTATATCAGAGAAAAAGCAGACATCTCTGCAGCTGAAATCTCCAACACTCAACATCTCACATCTAAATAGTCTATAAATTAATAGCTCTACAGGTAGGAGGAAAAATATATATTTTTAAATTTCGCGTTGACTTCCCCTGTCAGAGTTGAGCTTCATACAGTCACTGATTAATAACTGAACCAGTACATAGATCAGATCACATTTAATTATTTCCCTGTGTGACCAGATTAATTAGTTTCACCCTTTAATTAAGAAGCACACTAAAACACGAAGAGCTGCTGTGGAGCTTAACCCTCTGAAACCGCAGCAAATCGGCTGGATTTCTTTCAAAAATATGGGAAGAAAGCAATGAGTAACGACAGAAGAATTGACACAATAATTACAAAAAAATGTGTTAAATGTACGAGAAAATAACCTGAAAATCTGAAAAAAAGAAAAAGTAAAAACAACAAGGAAATTATCTTTAAAAAGTGCTTAAATTCTTATAATTATTTAAAATATGTAGTTATAACTTTAAATATATTTTCTCACTTTCCCTAGCTTCTTAAAAGTAATTTCCTAAATCTGCTATTTTTTTGCCAATTTATAGAACATTTCTTACCCAGCTGCTTATTCATCTTAAGAAAGAAATTGCACCAGATTTTAAGGTTTAAATATTGTGAAATGTCCCTGAAAGCAACACAAAAAAAGTTGATGATGCTCCAGGTTTCAAAGGGTTAACTCTCATATTATTATAGCTAAGTAGCACAAAGAATGGGATTTACATCTTGCAAAGCACCTGAGGCAATTATTTAAAACATTTTACACTTAATTTGTTAGACAGTTAGTGTCACTGTATTTCTGAAAGCATACAAACCACAGAGAGTCACTCATGCAGATCAGGCGCAGAGGCACCTTTTAAACCCACAGGTGCATAAACACCTTCCACGCAGCCGGCGCTACGATCGGCTGAAAATGAGCCGCAGTACGGCAGCAGAGCAAAAGCTCTCTGAGGTGCACTGGAGCCCACACAGACAGGATGTGCCAGCACCAGCCCACTCAGCCTGCATGCAAAGGAAAGGAAACAACAACAAAAAAGGCGATACATACACTAGGGACAGGGATGACCTCGACCTGGTCACACTACAACACAGGAGAGATAGACACACACATACAGATACAGGGTGAGGGGTCAGAAGGAGAACCAAAAAAAAAAAAAAAAAAAAAAAGAAACAAAAAGGTGCACAAGGATGAAGAAAAAACTGATTTTGGTGGAGCGGCACCTTGGGAGGCGATCCGTTCTCCTCGACAGGTGGAGGCAGGGAGCTGGTGTTGGTGTTGGTGGCCGGCGGGTCCACATTGTAGTTTCGGAAGCAGCAGAAGAATGTGCTGAAGATGCTCCGGCTCCTCTGCTTCTTTAGGCTGCTGTTCGACTGGGACGCTGTCAAAACAACAGGAGGGAGTGGGAGAGCGGAGGGTGAACAAGTGGATATGCAAATCGATGTTCTGTCACAAAAATGGAAGCAGGCTGGAGCTGAGAAGCATTTACATTTAGTTATTTGCATGCTGAGCTGCGGACGCTGCTGGAATAACTGAGGACTAAATGTTACATCAAGGTTCAAACACATTTTTAGCCAATGAATTTCTATGATTTTTCCATAAGCCAAATATTCTCTGAAACGACCACTGATACTCCTCATCAGTTCTTTTTCACTACGATGTAGCCGATGTTTAAAATTTAAAATATATATTATTTAAAAGAAGTATTCAAGAAAGGATTAAAGCTTAATATTTTAATAAAACAAAGGAAGTGTTTATTTATGAAAGGGTGGTGCATAAAGGGCGGGGGGTATGTCAAATAATTTTTAAGCACTTTTTAAAATATTTTATTAGGGTTTAAAAATCACCATTTTTTCTTTATTTTTTTGCAGTCTGTTCTTTTAATTTTTGGTATTTTTCTCTTTAAAATTTCTAGGTGACGTTTAAAGAAAAAATGGCCAATTTTTTTCATCTTTTTTTCCTTTTTGGTGATTTTTAAAGAAAATAAATGACTTTTTACAAAATACTTTTGGCTACTTTTCTTTCTTTAACTTTTTTGTGATTTATAAAGAACTTTTTTTTCCTTTAAAACAAGTGCGGCAATTTTGTTTTCTTTAAAAAGTTTTGGTGATTTTTTTTAAAAGAAGGCTTCCAGAGGCCTGTAAAAACAGACATTATAATTGGAATATCAAATTTCACAGGTTACACAAAACTTCATGACTTTTCCAAAACTTTCAGGGTATATTCACCAGGTTTTTCATGACAGCATGAACCCTGTGTATGCTCATTGCAACCCTCCTGAGCGGCCACAGTGGTGCGAGCGGCACTGAATCACAACAATAGGTGAGACCTTGACAGCGTGATTAAATGGCATTAGTGTTGGTTTTGTTGACCCGGCTTGGCAGAACCACTGATCAGAAAATAACTTGGCTGGCCGGGTGACTTCATCAGTCACACATAGCCACAGTGCAGAGCACGCTCTGCTCTGATTGCAAATCGTCTCTCATTCCAGGACTACGAAGCAGGGCCTAAATCAGACACCAAGCTTTTATTAATAGTGACAAGTTGGGGGCTGCACGCTCCTCCCTCCTCCTTCTTGCCCTGCCGTGAATCCCTTCGCCTGATTGGCTCAGGAGTCTCCATTTTGAAAGCTCTCTTACATTTCCCTCCCATGTTTCAGCTGGCAGGTGAGTGACTGAAGCAGCCTGGACACAAGAGGCGAGGGGAGGGAGGAGGCGGGAGGCCCTCAGACCCCGCAGAGCCTATACAAGGCTGCATTCCTCTCCACCCATTAGTCCCCCCCGCTCACCCCTCGGCTCGTACAACCAGAGCGCTTTTGCAACTGCAGACCGGCGGAGAGCAAATAGCATTATGTCATGTCTTTTGGCATCTTGATGTTGTGCCACTTTGTGCTCCTGACCTTAAACAAAGACCCGACAGACGTTTGTCAGAACAGAAGACGTCAAAATGACTTGTACACAACAACAAACTTCAGACAAACCTTAAAAAATACCACAACTATTCTTACA
>NW_024630426.1:0-3072 GCF_008729295.1 Plectropomus leopardus
AAAAAAAAATCTTCAAAATATTTTCTAACATAAATTCCCCTGCCACCTATGCTTACATTTACATTTTTTTCTACCGGTGAGAAATCATCATCATGTCCAGTCAGCGTTGCACACGTCCACTCTGCCTGAAAAACCACAACATGAAATGCCAACCTCCCTCGCTACCGACTGACACAGAGACTGCAGTCTGCACGAGAATACGTGTATCTGCAAAGAGGACTTTGAGACGTGTAGCGTCGCCCTGTGACACAGCTGAAGGGCCACATCAGGCTCTGTGGCAGCAGATTACAAACCGTCCCGCAGCAGTGTGGATGAAAATACTCTGCGAGCCTCATGTGGCCTCGTGGGTCACCGCGGTTCCCTCCACAGAGCATTATTTTTAACCTTTGGGCGGCGGAGACGATCAGAGAGCCGCGAGGGTTCAGGAGGGTCAGGTCTGCCTCTGCTGAGTGAGTCAGCAGCTCTGTAGTAAACCGTCACACGCTGAGTCATTCATTGTCTCAATGCTGAATCTACTATTCAGGTCATGGCCTCACACCGGGATCCTCAACCCGCTTTGACTGGGGGCCACTTTTGCAAAAAGACTGTAGGCCAAGGGCCAGTCACGCGGCCCCACACGTTTCCGGGATTTCAGGATGTTTCTCTGATTTTTGGGCATTTCTTGGATATTTGGATGTTCCTAAGACTTTAGAACGTTTCTAGGATTTTAGAACGTGTCTCAGATTTAACAAGATTTCTAGGATTTTATGATTTTTCTCTGATTTTAGGATGTTTAGCAGATTTTAGGACATATCTGGGATTTCAGGGCATTTCTGCAATTTTGGGAGTTTTTTTGGGATTTTAGGACATTAGGGTCTTTATCTAGGACCTCTGTCGGGGGTGTGGGGGATCCTCCACTGGCACTTTTTTTGACAAATAAATACTATTTATTTCACTCTGGCACCTTGTGTGTACTAAAAGTGCAAAAACAATTCACAGTGTCAATCACTTTTTTTATATTGTGATTTAGAAAATAGCTGGGGGCCACCAGGCACCCTGTCAGGGGCCAGATTTGGCCTGTGGACCGTAGGTTGAGTAATCACTGGTCTAATCCTTTGACATTGATCACACTTTTTCTCTCAGACATAAACTCTCATTGCAGTCGTCGAGTCGACTGAAGTTGAAAACATAGATGAGTTTATCTCGATCCTGCAAAGACAAACGTCCTTCGACTCTTTTTAGAGTCAAACTTAGACCTCCTCCTCACCTTTTCACCTCCTGGTTACGAGTCACCTGAGTGATATTTCACCTTTACAGCCCTCGGCTCTCGTGTGTGTGCACGTCTGAAGCTCCGACACTGACTGTAACCCCGCGGCTGCGTTCTCCTCCAACATCAAACAGCGTCTGTTAAATCGCAGCTCAGAGACGCCACTTCAGCACATTTCAAAGAGGCGTTTATTTTCAGGTATTTTGGTTCTAATGAGGAATAAAGTTCACATGCAGAGAAACTCACAGAGTCTGCTAACAATTACAAACCTCCGCTGAAAATAACAACAACAGCTGCATTGTTCTGTGTGATGGGAAACATGTCGGCGGTTTGAGGTGTGTGTGTGTGCGTGTGTGTGTGTGTGTGTGTGTGTGTGTGTGTGTGTGTGTGTGTGTATATGCGTGTGCATGCGTGTGAGTGTGTGTGAGTGATGTTGCTTGTTTGTGTTTCATAGCCTCCTTTGTGTTTTAAAATAGATTTTCATATTCTTGTTATCAACCACTTCAACATATACAGTGGATGTTGTCATGACAACTGTACACAAACGTGCCTGCACACGCTGCCCCCCCACCACGTATTGAGCATGTGCAGCTTTGGTCGTCAGTCTTACATCGAGGGAAAACATGACAACACAGCTTGTTTTCACTCGTCAGGAATGAATTTCCTCTGAGGCAGAAAAACACGAACCGTCAGAAAGTCACATAGTTAAACTTTTTAATGGACCGAAGACAAACAAAAGAACATCTGCATCTCTGTTGTGGGTACATAAAAAAGTTTAAAAAGAGAAAGAGTCCAGAACGTCTTCTTTTTTCTGTATTTCCTAGAAAAAATATTGTCTCATCTTCAGCTACAAAGAAAAGCCAAATTGGATATTATCTAGCGAATTATAGATGTTCAACCTTTTGTTTGTCGGATCATTTTGTGTGTGTAGACAGACGTAAAGATTAAGATCAGGAAACAGGTGTGGACATGACCATTTTAAATCCAAAAAAGAAGAAACTGTGAACGTTTCTGCATTTTTGATTGATGTAATACTTCAGTGTGTGTGTATGTGTGTGCGTGCATGTGTTGTGTGTGAACAGATGTAAAGATTGAGATCAGGAAACAAGTGTCAACATGTACGGGATTTAAAGGTAGACTGACACTGAAATCTTGTAGTAGAATACACTGTGTGTGTGTGTGTGTGTGTGTGTGTGTGTGTGTAACAAAGAGAAAGAGAATTTATCTGTATTATATCAATAACGTTGAAAAACAAAGCTACGCTCAATTTTTTTTCTTTAAATTCAAATAAGAGGAAACTGAATGTTTCTGCATTTTTGATAAATGAATGACTTCAGCGTTTCTGTGTGTGTGTGTGTGTGTGTGTGTGTGTGTGTGTGTGTGTGTGTGCGTGCGTGCGTACGTGCTTGTGTGTGTGTTGTTCCTGCAGACCTGGCCGGCCTTCCTCTGGTGAAGTTTGACTTCTCGTGTAACAAGGTGTCGACCATCCCGGTGTGTTACAGGAAGATGAAGCAGCTCCAGTCACTGCAGTTAGAAAACAACCCGCTGCAGAGTCCACCTGCACAGGTACACACAGGGTGTCACGGAGTGTCACAGAGTCACACGGTTTCATAGAGTTTCACAGTTTCTTACAGTTCCACAAAGTGTCACAGAGTTCCATAGAGTTTCACAGAGTTTTGATTTTTAGTTTCACAGAGTTTCAGTTCCACAGAGTTCCACAGAGTTCCACTGAGTTTCAGTTCTAGGGTTCCACAGAGTTTCAGTTCTAGGGTTCCACAGAGTTTCAGTTCTAGGGTTCCACAGAGTTCCACTGAGTTTCAGTTCCA
>NW_024630427.1:0-4724 GCF_008729295.1 Plectropomus leopardus
TTTTTTTTTAAGGACAGGTATATTGTTCCTTAAGAAGTACATTATTTAAGGGATCTTTATGCAAAACTGGTAACAAACTTGTCCATATTAGATTTTTTTAAACTCTAAAATATGAAGAGTAAAAAACAGTAAAAACTGAGTAATGATCAGGCTGTGAAAGATCTTCGCTCAGCTGTGGATCTTCCAGAGAAATTTAAACATTTAAACATCAGTTCATGTCTAAACTGACACAAAAAAACATCTGCAGATCAACAAAAATAAGTCAATTAAAAATCCTTATCATTTTGAGGATCAAATCATTTAAATCACTGAAAAAGTTAAAACCAAAGAAACATTTGCTGCCTTTTTAACTGAATGTTAAAAAGGTTAAATCAAGAGCAAAAAATAATGAATAAATGAAATAACGATAAAGATAATAACAATAAAGCTGTTTGAATGTCTGGGGGGAGGATTTTCTTTTGGCTGGCTGAGTGAGGAGGATGATATCAGCCGAGGCGCACGCTGAACGGAAAATCTGACATTTACAAAGATAAAATCAACTCGACCTGCCTGAGCCGGCGTGAGGAGGCGGCCGGCCTCCTCCATACAGCAGCAACACAAAACACACAAAAACCAGAGACACTCGTCCATCGACGCTTTTTATCAGAACGAGATTCACTGTCGAGCAGGTTTTCAAATATTCTATATTTTGGTGCATGTGACGGCCGGTGAGGCCGCCAGAATAACTTAAAGCTCATAATCAAAGTTTTAAGTTGAATTAAATAAAGCTTTGGCTTTTCTTAATTCATCTTAATTCATCTGTAAGTCGACGCCGTCTGTGAGGTGCAGAGTTATTTCTGAGTTGAAGTCGGCCTTCGCCGTCTCGCTTTTAAATCACTTCTAATAATTATATATTTGAAAATATGTTACGGAAAAAAACAGATTTTGATTTTTAAAAGAAAATCTTTCCTGATTTTCAGGTAATTTTCGTGTAACTTTACTTATTTCTTGCTGATTTTTAGGCCGTTTCTGAAGTGGCTTATAGAACATTTTTTCTTATAATTAGATATTTGAAATTATGTTACTGGAAAGAAATACTGAGCGTATTTATTGATAGACTTTTTAAAGATCTACATATTTACACACTGTGCCGACTGTTATATATTTTTTGTTCGTATATAATGGTGTTGTTGCTTATTTCTATTTTCTATAATTTTCTATGCTGCCTCAGACTGATGAATAAACCGTAATTTCTCCTCGGGGATCACTAAAGTATTTCTGATTCTGATACTGAGCCTCGTCCTGTCTGAACTGGGACGAAGCAGAGCGGGCCGCGTGTGAGCCGCTCACCAGACTCACAAACCTCGGTACTGAAGGTACTGCACTCAGCCGGCTCCGATCACACCTCCCTGACAGATCCCATTTCATTTCTCTCCACAGTCATTCCTCTGCCTCAGCCGCAGCCCACAGGCGCTCCTCAAGGCTCCGCACTGGGCCCCCTCCTCTTCATCATCTACATCCTGCCCCTCGGTCAGATACTCCGCCACTTCAATCTGGGCTTCAAATGTTACGCTGACGACATCCAGATCGACCTCAGAACCAAATCCCCCTCCCCCCACATCCACTCCCGCCTCAGCAGTTAAAGCCCGGATGCAACATAATTTCCTCAAACTCCTCCTCATCGTTTCCAAATCCACTCTCAGCAAAATCAATAACCTCACGCTCACCACTGATGGCACCACTGTCCTCTCCTCAGGCCCGCAACCTCGCCGCCATCTTTGACTCCACCCTCTCCTCCCCGCCAAGTTGTCAAAACTTCCTTCTATCAACTCCGAAATATCGCCAACATCTGATCCTCTCTCACACCCCCCGCTGCCGAAATACTACGAATACTGGTATCAGATCCTCCTCCATCAACAGACTCCAACTGGTGCAGAACGCAGCAGCCCGACTCATCACACGCACCAAATCTTTGCACCACATCAGCCCAGTCTTAAAAAACCTTCACTCTCTACCTACACAAATCAAGTTTATTATTATTATTATTATTATTATTATTATTATTAGTACTATTATCTGTCAGCGTGTAGTCGTACCTGTGTGGTCTCGTTGAAGCCCGGCAGCCAGCCGATCTCCGACGGTCGTTCCTCGGCTCCGCTGCTGCAGCCGAGAGCGAGCAGCGCTCCTTTACTGACCAGCAGCATGTCTCCGACGTGCAGGTCGATGTCCTCCTCGCGCTCCTTCTTGTAGTCGTAG
Organism: Plectropomus leopardus; assembly: GCF_008729295.1. NCBI lineage: Eukaryota > Metazoa > Chordata > Actinopteri > Perciformes > Serranidae > Plectropomus > Plectropomus leopardus. The sequence goes on from NW_024630427.1 coordinate 2,236, forward strand.
AGCGCTCGGTACTGAAAGCCCTCCGAGCTCATCGTGACGTCCGAGTATGGCTTTACGAGAACTGACAAAAAACAGCTGTGATTTTTAAAAAATATATAAAACTTTGAGTTGTCCTGAGTGGATCTAACGTGGAGAGCGCAGAGCGAGCGAACGCGGCAGCTGTCGGCGTGTCTCTCCTGTCTCCATGTCTGCTAAAGTCCTGTCATCCCTCCAGGCCGAGCCGCAGCCGATCGGTCAGAGCGTCCTCGCTGTTCATGAACAGAAGTCTCAGCAGAGGCGGAGGCCACATCTGGGGAGGCGGCGGATCAACCTGAGAGACCGAGAGGAGGGCAAAGGTCAGCCACGACAGCACGAAACTATCGGTCAGCAGCTGGTTAGACTATCGATCGACAGTTTGTCATTTAATGTGATGTTAAATATTCTCTGCATCCAGCCTCTCCACAGCTCCCGCTCTTTATCTCTTTATAACAGCTTTATAACACATGTAACTAGTGACATTTTGGATATAATTTTGCTTGAAAAAAGTCTGTTAAACATGACTTTATTCTTCTTTTTTGCCGTGGTACTCGCCTTTCTTACCAGCTTTTACCAACTGTGCATCAGCTCAGTGTGACGGTCTGTCAATTCAAATGTTAACTTACAAGATACAGAGTGAGTTACCTGTCTAATCCGGTCAATGCAATTTCTTTTTTAATCATTTAGTAATTAATTTAACTTCCTTATCTGACTCTTTTTACTCTGTTATTGTAATTCTGTATCTTTTATTATGTTTTTCTATAATAAAACCCGTTTTACTTCATTGATTTTTTTCAATGATGGTTTATGAAACTGATTGATTATGAAACTTACCATATGAAACTTACTATAAATCCATTATGGTGATCATTCTTGGACCAATATGTACATTAGTGGGTTAAGTATTATGTCAGCTTTAAACCTATTTATTTATTAGTTCCTGTCAACAAATTATCACTTACAAGCAGAATAAATGTAATTTTTTTAAAAATCCAGACTGCGTTAGATGAGCTGGAGACAAATCTAACGTTTCTAACGCATAACTATATTTGTATTATTTTAAATATGTGTATATCAAAAACATAGACTGAAATGAACACAAAACCCGCATAATTGTGAAGGGGCTTGCGTTTAGGGAACAGAAGGGAACCTGTTCCTGTCAATGCAATTACCGAAAAGCGGATTAAATGTAATATTAAGAATTTTCAGACAGAGTTATATAAGCCGAAAAGATCAATACAAAGTGTCTAACATGAAACAGCTTTTTTTCTACAGATATACTTATATTATAAAGAACAGCAGAGATGAAGACAAAGCACGCAGAGTTTTAAAGGGGCTTCCGCTCAGTAAACGGTGGAGAATGAGGACAAAATGATCTCATTATTTTAAAAAATGGAAGTACTTTCCCAATTGTTGCGTTAATTACAAAAATCATAATGAAACTTAATATTGATTCATTTTCGTAATTATTTTAGACTAGTATGTACGTGGTTTAAAATTCTTAATTTCTCAGGTCCTGTCAGGAGATGATCTCTGACAAGCAGATTACACAAAAAATAAAGAAAGTACAACCTGCGTTACATAGGCCGAAAATATCTATATGAAGTGTCTAACATTAAACGTTATTTGTTCCACCTAAAATATACGTATATAATCACATAATCTCAGATGTTCAGAAAACACGCAGAGTTTTAAAGGCGCTTTCGTTAGGTAAACACCAGCGAGCGAGGAAAAAACGGATCAGACTGAAAACGTGGGCTATTTTCCGGATTGCGCCGTTAAATAAAGCAAACGTTAGTAAAGACTCGTCATCTAGAGCTCATACGGAAAGTCTTTATGCTAAATGTAATAAAATAAAGCCATAAAGGCGGCAGGAGTGCGGCTCAGACGCCGCGGACCCTCCAGGAAACGGGAAACGACAATGCATGCCAGCGCTAGCCTAGCCTGTTAGCTTCGGTCGCTCCAAACGTCTCACCTTTTGGTCGATTTTCACCGATTAAAACCTCCAGCGGATCGAACAGCGGCCGCCATGACGGAGCAGAGAGCGCAGTCAACGTCCAGGTCTCCTCCAAACTCAGATACTCCGATATTTTTATCGATTATTTCCAATAATAAGACGCTCGTGGCTCAGCCGTCTGAGACCCAGCAGCGGACTGACGTCAAGCTCGCGAGCACCGACGGCACTTCCGGCGAGGGCTGTCAAAATAAAACTGATATCGTAGTGTAAAGATAAAAGGGACTGTTCGTTATTGTGGGGGGATAATAATATAAAAATAATAATGTAATAATAATAATAAAACAATGTTTTTTATTTCGGCTTAAAGGAGGAGCATACAACTTCAAATGGCTTTATTTTGTATCAATTGTATGACCAATTTTAAAGAAAAAATGCCTCCTGAAGGCACGTTATTGTTTTTGTATTTTAAAAATTATTTTTAAAAATATTTTCTTTCTATTGTTTTTCAATCCTTACT
>NW_024630428.1:0-4684 GCF_008729295.1 Plectropomus leopardus
AGTGCAGGTTACGATACATTTGGTTCATAATTTCGACTAGAACCATGCTTGTTTTATTTATCACATCAAATAGAAATTTCACTGATCATTTTACTTTAATGCTTAGGCCAATTTTAGGACATTTTGGATATACAGTATATCAATGACAATCCATGTCTGCACACCATTGTGAGAAAATAGTTTTTACTAACGGGGAAGGCATTGTCGTATAATATTAATATGAACAATGATAATTTATAAAGAGACGTCGAGTATTTTATGTTTTTAATTAATTAGAAATAAAAATCTGATTTATTGTTTAATTCAAATGTACACTGACATGTGGAATAACACACACTGGTTGCAGAATGTGTTTTTTTCTTCATTAAACATAAAGCAAATACAACCCTTTTATTCTTTGACAAATCACGTTTCCCAGAATTAGATATTCGTAATATAAATAGCATGTAATATAGCATTTAAAATACTGACAGTCGAGACAATGAGACAAGATACACTTCTCGCGTTTCTTACATTTTTAAAAACTTGCCCACCACCCTTTCATTTTTTTTCAGTTGATAATAATCTGGTCACTCATTTCTTGATCGTGAGCGTCTCAGCGGTTTGGGAAAAAAACAGAAGAAAAGAAAGACGAGCTAGAATAAAGCAAATCCTTTTAACTTATGCTTAGTGTATGAAAGGCTTCGGATCTACTGTTAAATGAATAAATAGGCTAAATTACCTTGTGGAGGTGTGTGAGAATGGGTAAGAGAAAATTCCTTCAGTAAAACAGTGCATCTTCTTTTTATCATAAATTATTAATGTAGCCGTGATTTTAGTTGATGGCGTTTAAAGCGAGTTACAGTGACTTTAAACTTGTGTTTAAATGAAAACACACAATTGCGTCTAATAATAACAATAATGATAATTTGAAAGATATTTACTGTTATTGATTATCCATCGTGTTACTGTATGCATACAATTCCATGCGATCATTAGAAGTATATTCTTCTTTGAAAATTTATCAATAACAAGCATTAAAATTAATTAAAGAAAATAAAAAAAATGTGTGACCAACAACGACATACGTGATGCTGAACGTACAGTTGACATCCTGACTTGAAGCATGTTGAAGCATTTTGATTTTCTGGTTTAAACAAACTCATTTTATCTTAATTTCACATCGATAATTTCTCTTGATTCATTTTAACGACAATAGTTAGGACTAAGTCTTTTGTGCAGGGTTATCAGAGTTCTTTTTTTTTTTTTTTGCTTCTTAAACTGAATAAAATATGTGAATGGCGTAGTTTACTATACAAATATGACAAGGAAAACAATTCACTTCCTATAAAAAAAAATTCTTAAAGATAAAAATGAAAAATAATAATGTTTGATGTCGGTCATTGTGTGGTCGCAGTTGATAGGGGATACTGCAGAAGAAGTAGAAGTTGAAATAATGCATTAGCATTACGGGAATATTTATTAATTTCTTTTTTTTCCCCTGCAGTTTTCATTTGCGGGTGTGTTTGCGTAAAGCGACTTCTCGGTGATCTCATTTCTAAGTTTCTCAGACACGGGCGCACTTATCTTTGGGTCGGAAGGACCGTCCCGTTACTGGAAGGTTACCGGTTCACTCCTTCACAACAATGTACTGCGATCATTGAAGCTTCCTAACACACGACGCTCAACCCTCCGGTATGAGTTGCCGCTGATATAATAATCCGAGCCCGTGAAACGTTTGCAAACGGGGAAACAAACTTTTAAAATGACTTTTTATTTACATAGCAGGTGGCCCTGACGTCACACGGGGTCGCAGTACGCCCAAAAATAACAACACACCTCCGCGCACAAGCAAGTGCCTCCCCTGGGGGGGTTTCTAGTCCCAAATATACTTGCTTGCTGGGATACAGCTTGATGTGTGTTTGAATCGTAACGAAAAAAAAAAAAAAAAACAAGCGGCGTCTTCCTCGCATTGCGCGTCATTCAAACAGGACTCAGTGTACTGCTTTTCCCTCTGTTGCATTAGTAATAACAGCGGCGTTGACGGGAGACAGCAGGAGAGAGTGTGTGTGTGTCTCCGACAGCGGTGCCCAGCGGAGGAATATTGAGCTTTTTTTTATTTACTCTGCAGCTTGTTGTTCATTTTCTCTGCGTTATGGTGAACTTGGACAGTCACGTGTGAAGATCTCTGCAAACACAGAGGACGACGACTTCTCACCTGGCGTGTCCCTTTGACTTTACCGCGAGGAAAATATACCTGCCATTTTTTTCTGGTAAGTTTTTCCCTCTACCCAAGAGCCTGTTTCTGGCTCCGCAATCTTTGACTTTTTGTATTAGGAAGTAGTGGACCGCTGGACACAACTTTGCCCCCTGTGTTATCTCGCGCTTTGCAACTTGCAACATTATTATTTACACATTGCGCGTGGACATCCTGTGCTTTTTTTTAAAAAATTAGTAAGCAGCTGTTAACATATTTGACCCAGCGTTGTGGTTCGGCTTTTTCATGTTGGACCTTCAGGCAGCACTGTCCAGGCTTTGGCTGCTCTGAACGCTCAGCACTGACTTTTGAAAAGCCGACTTATTGTTTACTGTCTGCATATTGTTTTAACATTTAATTCAATTTCCAAATACGACTTGCACATTTTAGCACATAAACGACTTTTATTTACCAATAAGTGATACATGACATGTTTAAAAACTAATTTTAAAGGATAGTCTGTTCAGAAATGTGCCGGATTCGGTAAAATTATTGTCGTGTTTGATTTTTATTTGCTCTTTAATGACATATTTGTCAGATTATATTTATTGTAATGTCACTGAAAGCTCTTTTACCGTCTTTTTAGCGTTTGCTTTAGTTTATTTGTTATTGCAAAATTGCAGTAATTACTTAAAAGCAAGTACACAGTAAATTATTTGTAGTGCAACTTGTTATCTGTAGCCTATCACAAACTAAATCTAAATGGTATCTTATTTTTCTTGTTTATCAATAAGCAAGAATTTAAACTAAAAGTGTTGTAGCCATGGTATTTTTATCTGTTACACACAAGGGTTGCTTATTTAATTTTTTTTGAAATATCAGTCCCAATGTTTTTGATCAAGCATTGTCACAGTTTCTTAAGCCCAAACCTACACACTGAAAAAAATGAAAAGCAGTTTAAGCATAGGCTGTTTATAATTATCAATGCTTCATTAGCATGATCAATATTTGCATGATCAATATCAGCAGTCAACACCTTACCGTGCTTGCTTGCTCCATTTTTATATTCCATCTTTTTTCGTTGTCCAACAGGGATGCTGGTATCAGAATTCATCATGATTTATCTAAAATTCTAACAAATCAAGTAAAAGCTCCTAAAAGCTTCTCCTGACCTCCCTCTATATCACTCTCTGTGTCTTGCCACTATTCTCTTGCAATCACTGTGGCCCCAAAAATCAATAGATGTAACTTTTTTTTTTTTTTTGGGTGAAGAAAGGCTAACAAGGTAGTGGGGGAGCTGCTGAACTCTTCGGGCCTGTCCTCTGATCAGCTTTCACCCCTGGATTAGCTGGATCGACCCTCCTTGTTCAAGCCGCAGGGTGCACAGGTGTTCCCTCCTCAGTTATGCAGGTGTGGGCCAGTTCCCCCCTCACTCAGCAGCTCTCACTCTTCAAAGGGGCCAGGCGGCAATAAATGCCCCTTGTGAAATATGTCATTGACAGTGCACAATCAGCCCCTTTGTTGAGGTGCCCCTGTAATCATTTCTTGAAGTATGTTTAAGAGGGTGCGTTCTCTGTTGTTTACTTGTTGTCAGGGTGGTGTGTGTGGTAAGTAAGGTCATGATTTTTCTAAAAAAAACACCATGTGTTTTTCCCCCAAGGCTGTAGGAGAGAGAGACTTGCCATTAGTCTCCCTCCAACACTGACCGTTGTTGGGAGCAGTGCACTTATTACCCCGACTCTCCCCACTCTGCGTCCATTTTTTGATTGCTGCATTTATCATCGGGCGGTCGTGCTCTACATTATGGTAATAGGAAAATGAATGTCCTCCACAGGATTAATGTGTATACCCTGTCATACGTTTCAATCATTTATCAATATTAAGATTCAGCTTTCAGCTCAATGAACACTGCTTGATGCATGATTTTATCTCAGATATGGAAATTGTTGCTTCCATCCGAGCTGGAGTGGAAAATGCTCTGCAATTTATTTTTAATTCTGAGAGAAAACTTTGTGCTGTGAATGCAGAAACTACTCGCACTGACAATATGCGCAAAATCACATTTGAGCTTCAGCGAGTGGATTTTTCTGCACACATCACATCGATTCTGTTTTGAGTCAGAGTACTTCTTAGGCAATGAAACACTTGCTCACTTTTGGATTAGCTTTTGAGTTGCACCCATCCCCCAACACCTCCGTAATGAAACAGACTGCTCGCTCAACCCTTGAGGTGTTGCTGCATTTGGGGGGGAAAAATGGGTAAGAAAACCAAGGGAGTGGTGCACCAGCTTCACTTTTCTAAACAGCTCATCCACGTAACCTGCACACTGTGTTTTCACATACGGCTAACTTGGCCCTGATACTGAGCTTTAAGGCAATTAAATGGCAAATGTTCAGGTTTTATCCCAGTTAACTTCATAGAAATGTTTCCATGACAACCTCCATGCAAGTTAAAGCAACCAGAAGTGATCAAGTCCTTTTTTTTTTCTCCCCCTCCTCCCTCCCACTT
>NW_024630429.1:0-3419 GCF_008729295.1 Plectropomus leopardus
GATATGAATCTGTCAGTGATGTCGGTTAACAAACATGAGCCTAAAATAATCTGTAATAAATAATTAACACTGTAGTAATAACTGCTCATGAGCGATTACTCCATCATTCAGAACTTCATTAAGAAATATGCTACTTTTAGGTCGCTTCACAGACCTTTAAACGTGTCAGTAGGTGTGAGTCATACAACAAAGAGTTGAGATTTTTCTGTAATGAATAGTTTTTTTGGGGATTCCATTAATGCCGACATAAAGTGGAGTTATGTTGGAATCAGACATACACAGAGTGATACCTGACCTGTTATTAGCGTTTGACCGATGAGCAATGACAAGATAAATAGCTGTATTTCGAATGGAGTCTGGTGGTGCTGTTAACAAAGGAGAGCGGCATGGAGCGGGGCGGCGGACGGGGAACCGGACCGGGTGTGTGACCAGTGACCTGTGAGCATTCTCCTGGTAGCAAATTTACACCAGTGTAAGAACCCACTCAGAACTTCATGAAGAAATCTGTTACTTTTCAGTCGCTTCGCAGAACTTCAAACATGTCAGTGAGTGTGAGTCACACCGGGTGGAGTTGATATTTTTCTGTAATAAATAGTTACATTTTTGGACTGTATTAATGCCGAACTAAAGATGGGTCAATACAGAATCGGGAAATGCACAGAGTTATACTTGAACACTCTTCGTCGTTTGACTGATAAGACTTGACAAAATAAATGATGATATTTAAATGGAGTCTGGTGTTTACAAATGAACGTGGCTCAGACCGGAGCGGCGGACGACGTTCCGGGCCCGGTGTGTGCGCTGCGGTACCTTTGACGTCCTGGGCCAGAGCCTTCCAGGTGCTGGAGTACTGGATGCAGTGTCCGCACCAGGAGGAGAAGAACTGGACCAGCCAGGCCGAGGACGAGTTGGTGACGGTGGGCTTCAGACTGCTGCCGCTCAGGATCACCAGCGGGTCCTCCTCCGTGTACAGCCGGGCTGCGGCTCCCGCACCGCCCGGGACGAGCCAGAGGACCACCGCCGCCTGGAGCCAGGACCGGAGCATCCCTGCGGACACGGCGGGGACAGACACACCGGGAGCGGGCTGTCAGAGAGCGTTTGCGCCGAGAGAAGGCACCGAGAGCCGGGGAAACATGAGAGCAGCTGTCCGCTAACAGATACGTATGTTTACAGCGGAGAGCAACCGGAAACACTGACGTCTCACTCTGACGGGTTTCCGGGGAACGGAGGCTTCAACACAAGACAACAAAAATAAAAACTTTATCGATGACAGTTATTAAAACATGAACAGAGGAAGGATTAAGCACTTTAATCGGTGATTAAAGTGGTCGGGGTGGGTTGCTATGGCAACGCCTCGTGTCCCTGCTGGAGGAGGGTTTGTACTTTTACCGAGGAGTAAATCTGATTTTAATAGACGATCTTTGTCAAACAGAGTTAGACGTTTAAAGTGACGTCACAGACGTGCTGCGTTCGGGTTTACTCGAAAATCTCAGATTCAAATGACGCGACAGTTAACCCTTTGAGTCCTGAGCCAATTGGATCGATTTTTTTCCCCTAAAAAACATGTTAAGAAGGCAATGAGCAATTTAAGAATAAATGACTCAAAATAGTACAAAATTATTATTTAAAAAACAAAACAAAAACATAACAACCCCCTGAAATGAGTTTGGCCTGAAAGAATGCTTAAGAAATAATAAGAATTATAATAATTCTGTAACATTATTTTAAATGCACAGTCATTATAATTATAAATATAGCTGAATGGACATTTTCCCCGAGCTTTGTTTCTTTTTAAAAAATCTAAATCTACGTTCTTCTTGCAGTTTGCGAGACATTTCTTGAGTTGCTTGATGCCCTTTTCACCATTTTTGAAAGAAATAAAACCAAGTTGTTCTTAGTTTGAAGCTTTAAATACTTGTGAAAGGAATCTAAACCAGCACAAGGAAACTTCAGCTGTTCCGGTTTCAAAGGGTTAAACACAAAGAAAACAAAGACTTCATTGATTTTTATAATTCTTCAAGGAAAAAATGTTTTAAAAAGCTGAATTAAAGCGCCAGAGTGTGGGATTTAGATGATTTAAAATGTATTATGCAGCTTTTCTGTCAAAGAAATTCCTGAAAAAAAAGTTATTGCAGATGACTAAAATAACATACATTTTCCCTAAAATTAGTACCAAATAATACAACTATTATTATTATTCGTGATAAGTATCTTCTCAATATTATTATTATTATTATTGTTGTTGTTGTTGTTGTTGTTGTTGTTGTTGTTGTGTATTATGTGTATTATATTATACTTGATTTATTTATTAAGTTAATTTTGTTTTTTAACAAGAAACTTTCAAGTAAAAAAGGTACCTGCAAAATAAACTGTTACCAGTAACATCCTGCCCAGATAATATCGTATGTTGTTATTATTGCATATTACCAAAAACTGTTTTGTGTTTTCACCTCTTCTACCTTTTTATTCCTCAGCTTTTACATTGTTCCCGACGGTCCCTAAACGCATCAGCGCTCTCTGCCGCCCCCTCACGGTCACTTCCGGTGCTCACCGATCTCTCATGATCACCTTTGACCTCTCCGTGTTCCTGTTTCCCTGCAATAACTTCATTTTTTAAATTATTATTATATCATTATCTTAATAACAATAATAAGCAGAGCAGTTCAGTGCAGAGAGGTCCCACTCTGTTTCACTTTCAGCTCTCTTTTATTGTCTGCTTCATTTTTACGTCTAAGTTTAGCGTCCTGTTTCCATAGCAACGCAGCAGCTTGACACCAGAGGATCCAGGCAACAGCTGATTTTCTGTGAGTTATCTTTATCATTTAAAAATGACCTTCATTATCCGTAAAATATCACCAAAGTATGTGTAAACGCCCGCAGAGAGAATGAGAGAGCACGGCGGCTGTCTGAGCGTCCTGGTTCATCCGAGCTCAGTTTACCAGGAAACATTCAGAAACGACCCGAAATGAGCCGGTTTACATGAAAACTTCAGACGTCTTTTTAAACTCTTCAGTCTGATCCGTTTTATCAGTTTGTCTTGTTCATTTATTTCATCTGTTGGTTGTTAACTCTGCTTTGTAAGGCTCCTAAATGTATTATTATTATTATTATTATATTTCATATCATTTTTTGTTTTGCTTTGAATGTGAGTTTTTCTGTTCACAGCAGTGGCAGTGTTGTTCTGTCAGAGGAAGTTTTCTGGTGAAAATAATGAGCTGTTTTAAAGTGTTCGTAGGTTTTTTTGTCACATGTTCTGTGACACGTTGTTTTCTGTTTAACTGATTTTTAAAATCTTTCATATTTTTAAAATGTATTGACATGTAGTCAGTTTGAGGCATCATTTAAAGGCGACTGTTCTGATTGGTCTCCAGAAGGAAGAAAGCTTCATTCACAACCTCATCAACATTTTGACACAAAAA
>NW_024630430.1:0-6810 GCF_008729295.1 Plectropomus leopardus
AAGTTTGTCCCGGCAGGTGCAGCTCACCGTCTGTCACTCTTCATGTCACACTTCAGAGTGAACGTGTGAACGAGCCGAACGTCAGAGAGAACAACAAAAAGCTTCACAAACATGAAGCTGAGCTCAGAGCTGCAGCTGCTTTCAAACTAAAATCAATATTTGTTTTTCACTCTGTGGGACGTTCACCTGAGGAGACCTGCAGAGTTCACCTCGAGTCACAGAGTCACTTCAGGTCAGACTCGCTCGGTGTGAAATCACAGCGAGTCTCTGGAAGATCGGCCTGCACAGACGCCACGGCGAGCAAAACGCTCCAATAAACTGAAAAGACACAAAAAGTCTGACTACAGCTGGAGAAATCAGCTGATTTGAGATCTGGAAATAAACTTTCACATTAAAGTCAAACAAAAATAACTCAACCTCATCATTCTGTCTATTCAAATAAAAGTCCTCGGCTGGAATCACTGTGATTTTAGTGTCTCATTACTGTTAAAGTTTTATTTACCATTTATTTACTAATTTTAAGGAAAAAATGTGAAATCCACAGGAAGTGACCAGAGTGTATGGAGGCTAAACTGTGCCACTTTAAATATCACAATAATTATTATTTTATATAATTCTTATTACTTGATTTTTTGAGATTAAACATTAAGAAGAAAACCTAACAGATTTTATTAAGGGTCATTTCTGGATGTGTAAAAATTTGTTTTAAAGCATTTTGATTTATTCACAATTTAAATTTTTTTTTTTTAAAAAAAGACACATTTACTAATTAAATATCACCTTGATTAAAGCTGTTAGTTAATAAAAAGTGTATTTAAATGATATCAAAAAAATGTAATCAAATTTTCAAATATTTCTGATTTTTTTTGTTTTAAATAAAAATAAATTAAACATTTTGGCCGCAAAAAAAACACTTAAAGAAGTTTATTTTCTGACATTTCACAGAAACTTGTCGGATCGAACGTGACTTCAGAATAAAACGAACTGTCCTCGTCAGCTGCTTCACTTAATTTTTTTTTGTGGGTTCTGACCAAACGACCAAAGTCAGACCTTCTTAGACTTTTTAACCCAAAAAAGAATTTATATTAAACATTTCGACATTATGGAAGTTTCTATGTTTAAAGATCAGCAGGAACTAATGTTTTTTTATTGCCGATTTTGAAAGACAAGACCTAAAATTCAGTTCTGTGATTTTAATGAACAGTGATCTGCTGCGAGCTGTTATTAATGAGGATGTTAAACGATGCTGAAGTCTTTTTGTGTCACAAACTTTATACAAAAACTGTCGGAAACAGACAAAACAAAGTCGAAACAGCAGCGTCCAAAACAAGTTATTCTGCTTCTTTCTTTTGAATTATTGTTTTTCTATCACATTTAAATTTTTTTGTTTGATGATATATTGTCACTCATCCTGTGACGATGAAAACACTTTTGACTATGAAATAAAAACACAAACTGTCTCTGCAGGCTGATCCTCCTACAAAATAAAATTGTGTTTTCTCTGCACATTGAACTTCTGCTGATCCTGGAAAAATCTCTGCAGCTCTCATTTTAAACACTGCACGTTTTATTACAGTTTTTTAAAAAAAATACATTTTAATAATATTTTTGTCTGCAGATCTTTTGTACTTTTATTTTTTGTGGCATTAAACTTGATTCAGATCTAAAGTTTCTGAAGACGTCTCAGTCGCTTCTTTTGTTCTCAGTGTCTCTCTGAGCTCTCGTTTGTTCGTTCGTTGTGGGTTTTTTTGTTTGTTTTTCACAGAATGACCTTAAAGAGACGGCTTCGTGGCGTCTGCAGCATGAAAACCTCCTGACCTCGGCGGGCCCGTGGGCGCAGGCCTGAGAGGAGTCGGGAGGTTTTCACGGGACGTCAGCTGTGGAGGTAGACAGAGACTGACATCATCAGCAGAGACACAGCGGAGGTGGAGCAGTGACTACATGTCCCATCATGCCCTGGGGCTGTCAGGGGGACGGTGGGCGGAGCCTCTGGTTCAGGGAGTATTTATTTTAACAACTCATTTTGATCATCGGATCAGTATTCATCCATCATATTAATCAATTCAGTAACTGAATCTTTTGAAACATTTTAAAAAATACTAAATAATAATAATAATACGAACAAAATATATTGACTTAGGTGAATGTAATTCCTAATTAGTAAAATCACGTTTTCTGTTCCTGCCAAAATAAATGTGCCATTTTGGAACTTCAGAATAAAAGTCAGAATTAAAATAAGAACTGGGAGAAAAGATGATGATTAAAAAAAACAGAGATCTTAATGCTGATTGGCTGAAGCTGTTTTAAAATATAAACACACAGCTGCGACCTCATTACAGCAGGATGACTGCGTCAGATTTCGTTGAATTTGGAACATGCATCGGTGTTTGAAAGAGACGGACAGGACAGAGGAGGATGAAAACGCAAAGACACCGAAGAGCCGGAAAAGTCAAGGAACGAAGTCGTGAGCGTTTAAATATTTTTAAATCTGAAATCAAAGACTTAGACAGCAACAGTGACGTGATTAGAGGCGGAGTCAAAGCGGGGGAGGGGACGCCGACAGATCTGCTCACCTGTTGGTTAACTCGTTAAAGAAAGGTTTCTCCGAACCTTCGAACCACCACGCTTAATCTTCAGAGCACGTAAAACAAAATCAAAGTTCACATTTTTTACATGTCAGCACTGATTTTAATGCCATCTAATTTTACCTCATTTCAAAATGAGTGTACTCACACTGTGTCTGCATTATCTGCTGTTTGGATTCTCATATTGTCAAACTGAGTTGTTTATTCTTAACTTTTACATGTGTAACTGTATTTGTGTCTTTCTATGTTACTGTTGTTTGTTATTGCAAATATTGTATCTTCATATTGTATTTTTATTATTTTAGGACAACTTTTAACAGCAGGGAGGGGCTGCCGGTGAAAATGAGCTCTGACTTGGCATTTTTACTTCTTAAATAAATAAATTACAAATTAAAGATCACTCAAAAACTGCTGAACGCGCGATGCTGCCAATGTCACAAACTGGAAACATGAAATCAAAATGTCTCTGCGTTATGTTTTTGCCCGAAGTTATTAAAAACATTTCAGATTTAAACTCTTTTTAGAGAAAATTCAGCGAGCTGACAAGACTTGAAGAGAATGTAAAGAAAACATGAAGAGAACATCAAGAACATGTAAAGAGAACGTGGAGAGAATGTAAAAAGAACGTAAAGAAAACGTGAAGTGACCAAAAAGAAAACGTAAAGCGAATGTAAAGAAAATGTAAAGAGAATGTGAAGAAAATGTAAAGAGAATGTGAAGAAAATGTAAAGAGAATGTAAAGCAAACGTAAAGAAAACGTACAGAAAATGTAAAGAGAATGTACAGAGAATGTAAAGAAAACTTCACATATTCTGTTAAATCAAATTTTAACTGCTACAGAAAATAAATTTGCTGTTAAATTACATGATGGAAGAAGTGAATTTTCCAAAACTTTCAAAGATTTTGACTTTTTTCTTGACTTTTCCCGGTTTCTCATAGCCCTGCAGTGCTGTACGTTATGTTTAAATGTTGTGTCTGATTAAACAAACAAACAAACAATCAAACAAAATTTTGTTTAACAGGAAAAAAAAGCTCACAGATGTTTCCAAATTATTGATCATTAATCATTCTGCTGAATGACATTTTTAACACATTTTTGCATGTTTTGTAGCTGTGTGTTTATATTCTGAAACTTTATTCAATTTTTATCTGTTTTTTAAAAACAATAATTGAGCAATAACAGATTCAGACTGAATGTAGTGTTTACATCATCAGCATGGGTTATTTTTAAACTATTATTATTATTTTAATAATTTTATAACACTGTGATAACAGATCAACTCTACAGAGTCCTGAAAGATGATTATTTTTATATCTTTTTAAAAAAATCTTATTTAAAAAATAAACTGTGAACAGTTTTTTTGTGTATTATTCTAAAAACATCTTTCAGGACTTTTATTTCTGATTTAATAATTTAATTTAAATAATTATTATCATTTCCTTTATGATGATGTTTATTATGTTGGTGAACTTTATTTAAACCTCTGTGTTGAGCATTTATCAGCAGTATAACAGACAATAAATGGTTTATAACACAACAGATATGAAGAGGATATCACTGAGTGAAGGCAGATTATTCATAAACACTTTATTAATAAAAGAATTCACTATGTGTTCATATCTGCTGAAACCAGAGTGATATAAACTGTTTATTAACCCTTCACATGCGGCTGATAAATGCTGACTGTTGGTTTAAATAAAGTTTCCTCCTGACTTACTGGACCAAACTGTGGCCACACAGACTACATTACCCATGAGCCTTGGCAGCGACAGCTCCCTGCAGTTTGGTTCAGTGACGCAGGACACGTTAAAGAAAAGACTTCTTGTCCCAGAGGCTCTGCCCACCCACCACGCTCTGAGCAGTGATTGGTCCCCGATCGACCGACGGGTTCCCCGATCAATCAACAAGTTCCTGATCGATCAATAGGTTCCCGATCGATCGGCAGGTGCATGTGCACGCGCGCTGGAGCTCGAGTTCCCGGCGAGAGTTGGAGGATCGATGAGTTGGTGCGATCAAGACGAACAGGAAACTGTACAACATCGAAGACATCAACCAAAGTAAAACAGCTCTTTCAAAATAAAAGACCCTCTGGGTGGAGGAGGCTACGAGCAGAGCAAGGCCAGTGTGTACGTGTATGTGAGTGTGTGCGTGTGTGTGTGTAGAGGGGTTTGGGATGACAGATGGTGTATGTATGTATGTGTGTGTGCGTGTTGGCACAGTATGATGCCATCTAAAAGTCCTGATGCAATCATATTCTACTTCCTGTCTCAGAGGACGCTCAGTCTGTCCATATGTGTGTGTGTGTTTTTATATGACGTGTGTGTAGTATGTGCATGTGTGTTTGAGTGTGTGTGTGTTTATATGACATGTGTGTAGTATGTGCATGTGTGTGTGTGGACCCCACAAATAACCAAATAAATACATGGACCTCTCATGGGAGGAAAACGAGTATGTATGTGTGTGTCTATATGACCGTTTGTGTGTGTGTGTGTCCAGAGGGCTTGTGTATGTGTGTATATATGTATGTGTGTGTGTGTGTGTGTGAGGCTCAGCAGCAGCAGTGTAGCTCTCTCTCTCTCCCTCTCAGACCACGGTGCTGACGGAGGGATCTGATAGGTTGAGCTGTCCGGTGATGTCAGTTGGGTACGGCTGCAGAGAGAGAGAGAGAGAGAGAGAGAAGGAAACACACACATTAATTCAGCACACACACACACACACACAAACACACACACACACACACACATCAGTTCTCACTTGGACACACAAAGTGAAGCCGACCTCAGAGCCAAGATGGCTGATGTCTGATTTCAGTTTCACTCAACATATTTTTTTATTTACTATTAGTTTACATTAATTTTTTTATTGAGAGCGTATTTCATTTGTAATATTTTTTTGTTTATCTGGATGTTTACATGTGAAAATAACAGCCAGAGTGGACGGTTGGCAATATAGAAATATGTAAATATTATAATATCTATGATTTATGTTTATTATTTTGGCTTTAAGGGGGAGGGGCATACAATGTTTAAATGGCTGTATTTTGTATTTACTTAACCGCTGATTTTTTATAGAAAACATGCCTTGTGTTTAAAAATTACTAAAAAAAAAAAAAAGAAGAAAGAATAAGGAATTGCAAAAAAATAAAAGAATGTAAAAAAATACATGAAAACAAACAAACAAACAAACAAAAAACAAACAAAATAATATCATTTATCATAGTCTGAAACAGTAAAAAGCAGTTGGACAATTGTTGGATTATCAAAGGCAATTTTTGGCTTATTTTTTCTTGAAAAATTTTGTCAATATGTTTTATTTAATTTAACATTTTTTAAAATTAATTTTTAAAACTTGTAAGGGACTTTTTTTCTGCAAGGTAATGTCTTGATTTTTTTTCTTTAAACTATTTAGGCTTTTTTGTTGTTTGGAAAAGTTTGGCAGTTTTTCCTTATTTCTTTTTTAATTGGTAATTTCTGTCACATTTTTTTAGTTGTTTTCTTTTTTTTTAATTGGGCAAATTTCTTTTAGTTTCTTTCGATTTTTTTCTTTAAATGTTTTTTGTGATTTTTTTTCAATTTTAATTGCCTTATTGTAATTAGTTTAATTTTGTGTTGAATATTACTTTAAACCTGATCAGAAGTTAAATGACTTCTGCTGCTGATTTTTTGATCTTTAATAAATAATCTGACCTCAGATCTGTTAACCTGTGGTCTCTCTGACGGCTTTGGCTCTCGCTTTTCCTCCTTTAACAGTCTTTGTTCAGTTTGATGGATTCCTGCAGCTCTGATATTTTGTTGGTTTGTGACCCTCCCCCTGCTGCTGCTGCAGCTGGTTACCATGGAAACAGATGCAGTAATAATTATGTAGCATGTATGTTAATACGGAGGATCTGTGCTGCACACTTTGCTGCTCATGTCTAGAAAAAAAAAATCTCATGTTTCATATTTTCAGAAATCATTTTAGTCAAAACCAACTCGGGATGGTTTTTGTCCCAGATTCAGGTCATTAAATATCAGAGTCCCGATCAAAGACTTGTGTTTGCCTAAATGATACAGCTGCACCTTTCAAGTTATTAAAATCAATACAATATATAATCATGCCTGATGATTATATAACTGTTTTTTTTATTTTATTACTAATCAGCCCTTTCTTATTGGCTTCAGATTATTCTAAAAATCAGCCCACTGTTGTTGTCTTTAGATTATATAAATAATGAGCCTACTTTTT
>NW_024630431.1:0-2511 GCF_008729295.1 Plectropomus leopardus
TTTTTTGTGCTAAATTTCAGGTATTTTTTTGTAACTTAGACCTTGAAATTTGGTCATGTTTCAAAGGGTGAAACTACTTAAATAAAGTCATGGAAATTTGCTAAAATATCACTGAAAAGTCATGGAAACGTTGCGGGAACGCTGCAGGTTCTGTCTCATTTTCTTGCACCGCTGCCTGACTGGAGATCACTCAGAGGTCTGCCTTTTATTCATTAAGTAGATCGATAGTTAACTCTTTAATGACCGTTGGCCTTTTGTTAGCCAGAAACTTTAGTTTGAGTCTAATTTGAAGCCTTTATGTTATGATGTGCTTTAAATGCAGCAGTATGTTGGAGCTGCTGCACGCTGCCTTGTTTAATCTTCATCACGCCAGTCACCAAACCGAACCCCCGAGTACCGTCGCGGTCCCCGAGCCGTCTCCGTTATCCGTGCGTCCAAAGTGTCCGCCGCGTTTTCTGAAATCTCGTGTTTTTGGCCCCCGACTCCAGGCGAGAGGACGCTCGACCTTTCCACGCGTGGTGGAGCAGCCGCCTCTCCCCTCGCTGTGTTTTCCAGTGGTCTGTAAATAATGCTGCAAACTGCCTGGTTTTCCAAAAACCACCGAAACCCATGCAAGGATCTCCAAAAAAAAAAAAAAAAAAAAAAACAAAAAAAAAAGACGGGATAGCATATAGTGTGTGACGCGGTTCCTAAAGCGATGGGAGAAAAGCGAGTTTCATTTGTTTACATTATGTTTACAATGGCACAGTTTTAATTTGTAAGAATATATATGTAGGTATAAACAATATTTGCATATTTATTGCCTATAAGGTTAAATGACATGATGTGTATTGTGTTTTCACATTTGGAATATAATGTTACAGTTGTCACCTGTATTACTATCTGGATGATTTTTTGGTAAAGTAGTTGATCATTTTTATGACTACTAAGTGACTGTTTTCTGTGCCTTTTTATGGTTAGGATGCATGGTTAACTATTTATTACGATTTGGAGTCACTGAGATGTGTATTTTTGTATTCTGAATAAATAAATGGTTCAGCTTTTGTTGTACATTTTTAAGGTGCCTTAAAACAGGCCACCTATTCATATCTCTCTTCTTCAATAAAACCAAATACATATGCAGCGTGTTTCTGCCTCCTTCTGTTTAATTTCACTTGGAAAAATGTATTTACTCAAGTACTGTACTTGAGTACAAATGTGAGGTTCTTGTTGTGTACTTGAGTATTTCCATTTCATGCCATTTTCTACTTTTACGCGACTGCATCTCAGAAACAAACATTGCACTTTTTTACTCCACCGCATTTATTTAACAGTTTTTTAGGTATTAGTTACTGTTAAAATTAGTATTTATTCGTTTATTTATTTATTCAAATGCACAGCTGTGAAATTTCCTAACATCATATCAAAATATCAAATTTTTTCCAGGAAAATGTCTTCTAATTGTTTTTGTTGTTCAAAAAACATCTGCCAAATGTCAAAATGTTTCATTAAAAAAAAAAAAGACAGAAACCTGTTTGCTGAATTTCCTGACGTCTTCTTAAAAATACCTACTTTTGTGGACAGAAAAAATGTGCTAAGTGTCCAGACATCTCAATAAAATAACTGTTATTTTCACCAGAAAACGTCTGCTAAATGTCCCAATGTCATGTCAAAAATACTTAGATTTGTTGACAAAAAAAAAAGATCTGCTAAATATCCCAACATCATGTTGAAATACCTGGTTTTTCACAAAAAGTCCCCCTCAAACCTTGTTGAAATACTGGGTTTTGTTGTCCAAAATAACGTCTGTGAAATGTCCAGATGTCTTGTTACGTTAGTACCAAGTTTTGTTTATAGGACAGCAGCTGCTTCACGTCTCATAAAAACACTAAATGTCCCGACATCTCGTTAAAATACTGTTGTGAAATTTCCCAACTTTTTGTCTAAATTTCAGGTTCTGTCACCAGAAAAAATGTCTGCTAAATGTCCCCACGTCTCGTTAAAAATATCTGATTTTGTCACCAGAAAATGTCCACTGAGTGTCTCAACGTCTCACAAAATACTCAGTTCTTATACTTTTCATACTTTAAGTACATTTCGCTGATTACACTCACATACTTTTATTTCAGTGAGGTTATGAATGTGCTACTTTTCCAGTGTGTATATGTATTTTTGCAGTGTAATATTGATATTTTTACTCGATTAAAGGCTGAGTACTTCGTCCTCCTCTGAGAATCAGCGCTTTAAAAAGAGAAATATCTCAGGACAAACTGAGCTCCAGCTGCGCACAGATGTGTTCAGCAGCTGACCGCTCTGGACATTAAAGTTTCCATGTGGCATCGCAAAGTTTCAGCAGCACAAGTGTGAATAGCTGCATTGTGAGTCGAGACTTTGGGCCATCTGTGACATTTGAAGCTCCTCTGAATGTCCCTGATGGTTTCATCAGCGTTTCCTCGCGTGTCATTTCTCTTCGTCTCCTCGGACACGCGCTTTGTCTCTGTCTCTGCGAGGCGCGCGGACGTCGTGGCTGTT